>NW_027467782.1:40647098-40689493 GCF_004210375.1 Tachypleus tridentatus | reverse complement strand
TCTGAGTGTAATACAGGTCACACCAAGCATTCTGTCATGTTAGAAAGAGAAGTATCTCGTTACTGTTGACGAAGTGTATGTCTACCGGCACAGTATGGTCATGAGGTAATCTGAGTGTAATACAGGTCACACCAAGCATTCTGTCATGTTAGAAAGAGAAGTATCTCGTTACTGTTGACGAAGTGTATGTCTACCGGCACAGTATGGTCATAAGGTAATTGTAATACAGGTCACACCAAGCATTCTGTCATGTAAGAAAGAGAAGTATCTCGTTACTGTTGACGAAGTGTATGTCTACCGGCACAGTATGGTCATGAGGTAATCTGAGTGTAATACAGGTCACACCAAGCATGCTGCCATGTAAGAAAGAGAAGTATCTCGTTACTGTTGACGAAGTGTATGTCTACCGGCACAGTATGGTCATGAGGTAATCTGAGTGTAATACAGGTCACACCAAGCATTCTGTCATGTTAGAAAGAGAAGTATCTCGTTACTGTTGACGAAGTGTATGTCTACCGGTACAGTATGGTCATGAGGTAATCTGAGTGTAATACAGGTCACACCAAGCATTCTGTCATGTTAGAAAGAGAAGTATCTCGTTACTGTTGACGAAGTGTATGTCTACCGGCACAGTATGGTCATGAGGTAATCTGAGTGTAATACAGGTCACACCAAGCATTCTGTCATGTAAGAAAGAGAAGTATCTCGTTACTGTTGACGAAATGTATGTCTACCAGCACAGTATGGTCATGAGGTAATCTGAGTGTAATACAGGTCACACCAAGCATTCTGTCATGTTAGAAAGAGAAGTATCTCGTTACTGTTGACGAAGTGTATGTCTACCGGTACAGTATGGTCATGAGGTAATCTGAGTGTAATACAGGTCACACCAAGCATTCTGTCATGTTAGAAAGAGAAGTATCTCGTTACTGTTGACGAAGTGTATGTCTACCGGCACAGTATGGTCATGAGGTAATCTGAGTGTAATACAGGTCACACCAAGCATTCTGTCATGTTAGAAAGAGAAGTATCTCGTTACTGTTGACGAAATGTATGTCTACCGGCACAGTATGGTCATGAGGTAATCTGAGTGTAATACAGGTCACACCAAGCATTCTGTCATGTTAGAAAGAGAAGTATCTCGTTACTGTTGACGAAGTGTATGTCTACCGGTACAGTATGGTCATGAGGTAATCTGAGTGTAATACAGGTCACACCAAGCATTCTGTCATGTTAGAAAGAGAAGTATCTCGTTACTGTTGACGAAGTGTATGTCTACCGGCACAGTATGGTCATGAGGTAATCTGAGTGTAATACAGGTCACACCAAGCATTCTGTCATGTTAGAAAGAGAAGTATCTCGTTACTGTTGACGAAGTGTATGTCTACCGGTACAGTATGGTCATGAGGTAATCTGAGTGTAATACAGGTCACACCAAGCATTCTGTCATGTTAGAAAGAGAAGTATCTCGTTACTGTTGACGAAGTGTATGTCTACCGGCACAGTATGGTCATAAGGTAAGTGTAATACAGGTCACACCAAGCATTCTGTCATGTAAGAAAGAGAAGTATCTCGTTACTGTTGACGAAGTGTATGTCTACCGGCACAGTATGGTCATGAGGTAATCTGAGTGTAATACAGGTCACACCAAGCATTCTGTCATGTAAGAAAGAGAAGTATCTCGTTACTGTTGACGAAGTGTATGTCTACCGGTACAGTATGGTCATGAGGTAATCTGAGTGTAATACAGGTCACACCAAGCATTCTGTCATGTTAGAAAGAGAAGTATCTCGTTACTGTTGACGAAGTGTATGTCTACCGGCACAGTATGGTCATGAGGTAATCTGAGTGTAATACAGGTCACACCAAGCATTCTGTCATGTTAGAAAGAGAAGTATCTCGTTACTGTTGACGAAGTGTATGTCTACCGGTACAGTATGGTCATGAGGTAATCTGAGTGTAATACAGGTCACACCAAGCATTCTGTCATGTTAGAAAGAGAAGTATCTCGTTACTGTTGACGAAGTGTATGTCTACCGGTACAGTATGGTCATGAGGTAATCTGAGTGTAATACAGGTCACACCAAGCATTCTGTCATGTTAGAAAGAGAAGTATCTCGTTACTGTTGACGAAGTGTATGTCTACCGGTACAGTATGGTCATGAGGTAATCTGAGTGTAATACAGGTCACACCAAGCATTCTGTCATGTTAGAAAGAGAAGTATCTCGTTACTGTTGACGAAGTGTATGTCTACCGGTACAGTATGGTCATGAGGTAATCTGAGTGTAATACAGGTCACACCAAGCATTCTGTCATGTTAGAAAGAGAAGTATCTCGTTACTGTTGACGAAGTGTATGTCTACCGGTACAGTATGGTCATGAGGTAATCTGAGTGTAATACAGGTCACACCAAGCATTCTGTCATGTTAGAAAGAGAAGTATCTCGTTACTGTTGACGAAGTGTATGTCTACCGGCACAGTATGGTCATGAGGTAATCTGAGTGTAATACAGGTCACACCAAGCATTCTGCCATGTAAGAAAGAGAAGTATCTCGTTACTGTTGACGAAGTGTATGTCTACCGGCACAGTATGGTCATGAGGTAATCTGAGTGTAATACAGGTCACACCAAGCATTCTGTCATGTTAGAAAGAGAAGTATCTCGTTACTGTTGACGAAGTGTATGTCTACCGGTACAGTATGGTCATGAGGTAATCTGAGTGTAATACAGGTCACACCAAGCATTCTGTCATGTTAGAAAGAGAAGTATCTCGTTACTGTTGACGAAGTGTATGTCTACCGGCACAGTATGGTCATGAGGTAATCTGAGTGTAATACAGGTCACACCAAGCATGCTGCCATGTAAGAAAGAGAAGTATCTCGTTACTGTTGACGAAGTGTATGTCTACCGGCACAGTATGGTCATGAGGTAATCTGAGTGTAATACAGGTCACACCAAGCATTCTGTCATGTTAGAAAGAGAAGTATCTCGTTACTGTTGACGAAGTGTATGTCTACCGGTACAGTATGGTCATGAGGTAATCTGAGTGTAATACAGGTCACACCAAGCATTCTGTCATGTTAGAAAGAGAAGTATCTCGTTACTGTTGACGAAGTGTATGTCTACCGGCACAGTATGGTCATGAGGTAATCTGAGTGTAATACAGGTCACACCAAGCATTCTGTCATGTTAGAAAGAGAAGTATCTCGTTACTGTTGACGAAGTGTATGTCTACCGGCACAGTATGGTCATGAGGTAATCTGAGTGTAATACAGGTCACACCAAGCATTCTGTCATGTTAGAAAGAGAAGTATCTCGTTACTGTTGACGAAGTGTATGTCTACCGGCACAGTATGGTCATGAGGTAATCTGAGTGTAATACAGGTCACACCAAGCATTCTGTCATGTTAGAAAGAGAAGTATCTCGTTACTGTTGACGAAGTGTATGTCTACCGGCACAGTATGGTCATGAGGTAATCTGAGTGTAATACAGGTCACACCAAGCATTCTGTCATGTTAGAAAGAGAAGTATCTCGTTACTGTTGACGAAGTGTATGTCTACCGGCACAGTATGGTCATGAGGTAATCTGAGTGTAATACAGGTCACACCAAGCATTCTGTCATGTTAGAAAGAGAAGTATCTCGTTACTGTTGACGAAGTGTATGTCTACCGGCACAGTATGGTCATGAGGTAATCTGAGTGTAATACAGGTCACACCAAGCATTCTGTCATGTAAGAAAGAGAAGTATCTCGTTACTGTTGACGAAGTGTATGTCTACCGGCACAGTATGGTCATGAGGTAATCTGAGTGTAATACAGGTCACACCAAGCATGCTGTCATGTAAGAAAGAGAAGTATCTCGTTACTGTTGACGAAGTGTATGTCTACCGGCACAGTATGGTCATGAGGTAATCTGAGTGTAATACAGGTCACACCAAGCATTCTGTCATGTAAGAAAGAGAAGTATCTCGTTACTGTTGACGAAGTGTATGTCTACCGGCACAGTATGGTCATGAGGTAATCTGAGTGTAATACAGGTCACACCAAGCATTCTGTCATGTTAGAAAGAGAAGTATCTCGTTACTGTTGACGAAGTGTATGTCTACCGGCACAGTATGGTCATGAGGTAATCTGAGTGTAATACAGGTCACACCAAGCATTCTGTCATGTAAGAAAGAGAAGTATCTCGTTACTGTTGACGAAGTGTATGTCTACCGGCACAGTATGGTCATGAGGTAATCTGAGTGTAATACAGGTCACACCAAGCATTCTGTCATGTTAGAAAGAGAAGTATCTCGTTACTGTTGACGAAGTGTATGTCTACCGGCACAGTATGGTCATGAGGTAATCTGAGTGTAATACAGGTCACACCAAGCATTCTGTCATGTAAGAAAGAGAAGTATCTCGTTACTGTTGACGAAGTGTATGTCTACCGGCACAGTATGGTCATGAGGTAATCTGAGTGTAATACAGGTCACACCAAGCATTCTGCCATGTAAGAAAGAGAAGTATCTCGTTACTGTTGACGAAGTGTATGTCTACCGGCACAGTATGGTCATGAGGTAATCTGAGTGTAATACAGGTCACACCAAGCATTCTGTCATGTTAGAAAGAGAAGTATCTCGTTACTGTTGACGAAGTGTATGTCTACCGGTACAGTATGGTCATGAGGTAATCTGAGTGTAATACAGGTCACACCAAGCATTCTGTCATGTTAGAAAGAGAAGTATCTCGTTACTGTTGACGAAGTGTATGTCTACCGGCACAGTATGGTCATGAGGTAATCTGAGTGTAATACAGGTCACACCAAGCATGCTGCCATGTAAGAAAGAGAAGTATCTCGTTACTGTTGACGAAGTGTATGTCTACCGGCACAGTATGGTCATGAGGTAATCTGAGTGTAATACAGGTCACACCAAGCATTCTGTCATGTTAGAAAGAGAAGTATCTCGTTACTGTTGACGAAGTGTATGTCTACCGGCACAGTATGGTCATGAGGTAATCTGAGTGTAATACAGGTCACACCAAGCATTCTGTCATGTTAGAAAGAGAAGTATCTCGTTACTGTTGACGAAGTGTATGTCTACCGGCACAGTATGGTCATGAGGTAATCTGAGTGTAATACAGGTCACACCAAGCATTCTGTCATGTTAGAAAGAGAAGTATCTCGTTACTGTTGACGAAGTGTATGTCTACCGGCACAGTATGGTCATGAGGTAATCTGAGTGTAATACAGGTCACACCAAGCATTCTGTCATGTTAGAAAGAGAAGTATCTCGTTACTGTTGACGAAGTGTATGTCTACCGGCACAGTATGGTCATGAGGTAATCTGAGTGTAATACAGGTCACACCAAGCATTCTGTCATGTTAGAAAGAGAAGTATCTCGTTACTGTTGACGAAGTGTATGTCTACCGGCACAGTATGGTCATGAGGTAATCTGAGTGTAATACAGGTCACACCAAGCATTCTGTCATGTAAGAAAGAGAAGTATCTCGTTACTGTTGACGAAGTGTATGTCTACCGGCACAGTATGGTCATGAGGTAATCTGAGTGTAATACAGGTCACACCAAGCATTCTGTCATGTTAGAAAGAGAAGTATCTCGTTACTGTTGACGAAGTGTATGTCTACCGGCACAGTATGGTCATGAGGTAATCTGAGTGTAATACAGGTCACACCAAGCATTCTGTCATGTTAGAAAGAGAAGTATCTCGTTACTGTTGACGAAGTGTATGTCTACCGGCACAGTATGGTCATGAGGTAATCTGAGTGTAATACAGGTCACACCAAGCATTCTGTCATGTTAGAAAGAGAAGTATCTCGTTACTGTTGACGAAGTGTATGTCTACCGGTACAGTATGGTCATGAGGTAATCTGAGTGTAATACAGGTCACACCAAGCATTCTGTCATGTTAGAAAGAGAAGTATCTCGTTACTGTTGACGAAGTGTATGTCTACCGGCACAGTATGGTCATGAGGTAATCTGAGTGTAATACAGGTCACACCAAGCATTCTGTCATGTTAGAAGAGAAGTATCTCGTTACTGTTGACGAAGTGTATGTCTACCGGTACAGTATGGTCATGAGGTAATCTGAGTGTAATACAGGTCACACCAAGCATTCTGTCATGTAAGAAAGAGAAGTATCTCGTTACTGTTGACGAAGTGTATGTCTACCGGTACAGTATGGTCATGAGGTAATCTGAGTGTAATACAGGTCACACCAAGCATTCTGTCATGTTAGAAAGAGAAGTATCTCGTTACTGTTGACGAAGTGTATGTCTACCGGCACAGTATGGTCATGAGGTAATCTGAGTGTAATACAGGTCACACCAAGCATTCTGCCATGTAAGAAAGAGAAGTATCTCGTTACTGTTGACGAAATGTATGTCTACCAGCACAGTATGGTCATGAGGTAATCTGAGTGTAATACAGGTCACACCAAGCATTCTGTCATGTTAGAAAGAGAAGTATCTCGTTACTGTTGACGAAGTGTATGTCTACCGGTACAGTATGGTCATGAGGTAATCTGAGTGTAATACAGGTCACACCAAGCATTCTGTCATGTTAGAAAGAGAAGTATCTCGTTACTGTTGACGAAGTGTATGTCTACCGGCACAGTATGGTCATGAGGTAATCTGAGTGTAATACAGGTCACACCAAGCATTCTGTCATGTTAGAAAGAGAAGTATCTCGTTACTGTTGACGAAGTGTATGTCTACCGGCACAGTATGGTCATGAGGTAATCTGAGTGTAATACAGGTCACACCAAGCATTCTGTCATGTTAGAAAGAGAAGTATCTCGTTACTGTTGACGAAGTGTATGTCTACCGGTACAGTATGGTCATGAGGTAATCTGAGTGTAATACAGGTCACACCGCGAGCTCGACGTGGGTCCGTTATAATAAGACGGTTAATCCCACTATTCATTTATAAAAGTGTGACCTAAGAACTGGCGCTGGGTAGTGAAGACTACTTGCTTTTCTTCTAGTCTCATACTACTAAATGAGGGAAGGCTAGTGCAGACAGCCCTCCTGTATTTTTCAACGAAATTCAAAAATCAAACAAACAAAATATCTTCCTGCTTCGGGAAAGAAAAAAATGAACTATACAGCCTGTACAAAACGTACATTCTAACGAGTTTACGGTTGTTTTGTGTTATAACTATAATAAATGGGGAAAATATTTAGATCAATGTTGTATACTTAAATCTGATATTATAGGATCGAAACACATCTCCGACTACGTTCACTTTTTTCTCCTCGAAGACATTATGATGTGACGATCAGCTGAACTGATTTTGGTTAAAACAAATAAATTCTATGTTTGTTGTTTGGAGTATGAACATTTTCAACCAAATTCACCTCACATGTCATCACACAGAGATATGACTGTTTCTTTATGACAAATATTCATGATTTACTGGATCATGTTTCTATACACATATCTGCTTACCAAAATCTTAAGGCCAATGAACATAAAAAATGCATTTTTCTTTGTTTGACTCAACCACTTATTTGAGAAGAGCTTAGAAAGATGTAAATGAGGAAAGAGAAAATAAAAATAAAAAACGTTTTTAGCATTTAATATGGAAAATGTGAACACTATGAAATTAGCCTAAATACTTGCTAGTTAAAAGTTTCAAGATCATACTGAAACGAAGCGTTAATCGGTAAACACGTGACGAAATTTAGTCATTCGTGTTCAAGCATTATCGTTATCAACATCACCCACTGACATTTCCTATGTTACATGGCAAAGGCTAAAAAGTTGACAGAATTTGAACGTAGCAGAATTGTCGAGCTGCAAAAGCAAGATCTCTTTCAGCGTGCCATCGCTGGTAAAGTTGGGCGTAGTAAAACTGCTGTTGCAAATTTCTTAAAGGATCCTGAAGAATACGGAACGAGAATTTCAAGTGGTCGGCCCAAGAAAGTTTCGCCGGCGTTGATCAGGAGGATTCGACGGGTTGTCCGGCAAGACACCTGGCGATCGTCGAATCAGATTAAGGTACTTACGGACGCAGAATGCAGCTGAAGAACAATAAAAGGGTATCGGCGAGAGGAGGGCGTTGAAAACCGTAAACGTATCTAAAGGCCACGCCTCCTTTCACACCACGAAACAGCTCGGTTAAACTTTGCTGAGAAGCACCAAACATGAGACATAGAAAAGTGGACGAAGGTTTTGTTCTCTGATGAGACAAAATTTAACCAGGATGGTTCAGATGGCTTTCAACATTACTGGCACGATAAGGATATCCCACCAGAGACATTTTTTACACGACACAGTAGAGGAGGTTCCACCATGATCTGAGGTGTTTTCTTCTTCCATGGAACAATGGAGCTTCAAGTTATACAGGGGCGTCAAACAGCAGTCGGCTACATTGACATGTTGGAGAGAGCATCCTTATTGACTGAAGGTCCTCGCTTGTGTAGAAATGACTGGATCTTTCAGCAGGACAACGCTGCAATCTACAATGCCCACAGAACAAAGGAATTTTTCTTGGCGAATAACGTGATACTTTTGGACCATCCAACGTGTTCATTCGAACTGAACCCCATTCAAAATGTTTGGGGGTGGATGGCAAGGGAAGTCTATAAAAATGGATATCAATTTCAAACAGTGCATGATTTTCGTGAAGCCATCTTTACCACTTGGAATAACATTCCAGCCAGCCTTTTGCAAACGCCTCTATCGATCATGCCAAAGCGAGTGTTTGCAGTTTTACGCAATGACGGCCGTGCAACTCACTACTGAGACCTCTTGTTGGGCATTTCCTACCCTGTTTAGGACTTATTTTGTTATGGTCTTAAACTCTTGAGCAGTTAGTACTTAAGCTAATTTCATAGTGTTCACATTTTTGGTGGCATCTATTGAAAAGAAATTAACTATATACTTAAAAATAAAGAACGTATCAAGCTTTGTTTATGTACAATTAAAACAAAAGCCCAATTTGTGTTTATTGAAAAAACAAGGAACAGTACAAAACCAAAATAAGGGACTGTACAAAAAGCAAAATGTACAATGAAATAATGACAAAAATGGTGACAGTGAGAAAAATGTACAGAAATTACAAAACAAAAATGACAAAAAGACACAAAGTAAATAAAACACAGCAAAATTATACAAAAAAGTAGAAATACAAGGAAAATAAGCAAAGTAAAATGTACAAAAGTTAAACAAAGTAGATTAAAGTTAAACAAAAAAGATACAATTTTAATAAACATGAAGAATGAACAAAATGTGAGCAGAAATTAAAAATAAAACACAAGTTAAATATAGCAAAATGTACAACAAGATATACAAAAGTAAAAATGTAAAAACACAGCAAAATTATACAAGTTAAAAACAGCGTGGTAAACAAAATTTAATGTACAAAAATAAAATAAGGTAAATAAAAGTTAACTAAAACAAAGCAAGGGCAGAAACAGGATGGCTCAGAATCCAATCTCCACCTGACCCCCTACCAAAGCACAAAGAGCCGAGACGTCCGGTCACCACAGATGATAAAATATCCCTGGACTCAAACGATGATAGTCCGTCTGAAGTCGGAGTAATAGTCTATATCTGGCCCTTCCCAATATCGAAAAGTACGACACCGGTGCTTGCTCGTAAACTAACTTGTTTCAAGCAAGCCAGATGACATACTTAACAATAGTTAGTGTATATTGAAAGGAAAAGGCCAGATGACTGGGAACAGGGATCAGTACATGACACAGGACAGTCTCCACCGTGAGAGGCAGGACTCGGAAAAGGAGCGCAACTCTCTCCCAGATCTCCCGACATTGGGGGGGAACGGGAGTCCGTCTGCAGCCACAGCACGACACCGCCGAATCGCAGCAGCAGCGTCAATATACCAGAAAGGATGATCAAAACACATTGGTGTCTGCTGGCCCAAAAGAACACCAAAGAGCCTGCACCCCGTGCCAACCAGGAAACGAACGAGGGGGCAACAAACATGACCCTCCACAGACAGACAACGAAACGTAGAGGACAGTAGAAGAGAAAGACACTGGGTCCGGACACATGGTACGCCCGGACCTCCCCTGCAAGACGGCCGCGTTAAGGAAATCTTAGACACTCTCTCTGGCTTGCCATCTGACAGGAAGGTGAAGACATGACGTTCAATGGCTCGTGCAGTGCAGTCACCAAGAGGAAGAACAGCCCCAAGGTACCATACCAAGGGGAGTATTCTCCTCTTTACCACCTCCGCCATATCAAACAAGTTAACATTGCAGTAGCTGTAATCGTGTACTGCTGAACCACCCCCTCCAAATCAGCCCCAGAGCCCGCAAGAAAACAAACTCCGAAGCAAGTGACCGGGGAGGAGGTCCAAACCAAACGGGAATCGGTAGATGAGGCCCACTTGCCAAACATTCTCGCACGAGACTTAGTAAAACTCAGCTGGGCAGCACTGGCCTGAGAGTATCTATGGATAATGGCCAACGCCGAACCTAAAGACGTAAAGTTCTCAAGAAACAGGTTCACATCTTCTGCATGCGCAACATAAGTCACGCTCGAACCCCAAGAATCTGAAGACCACGTACCGAAACCGAGTGATACAAAAGAGAGCAGATACTCTATAACCAACGCATAAAGCGTAGAAGACAGTGAGGAACCCTGGCGAACTCCCTGTAAAATGGGCAAGGAAGACGACAGGTACCCATTTACCAAGAGCCTGCTCGAAGCAGTCGAATACATGGTTCGCACATACTGGATAAAAACTGGAGGGAAACCATACCTCTCCAGAACATACCACAGAAAGCCGTGGTGAGCTCGATCAAACGCTTTACTGATATCGAGGGACACGAAGATAGCAGAGATATCCCGATCCGTGATGTAGTGGAACAGATCCCTGAGAAGCTCCAAATTTTGTTGAATACTTCTGCCCCGGATGCCTCAAGTGTGAGTGCAGTGAACCAAGGAAGGCACAACTGCACCCAAACGGGCACACAGGACCTTAGAAATAATCTCGGCGTCCACATTAAGGAGCGATATGGGACGCCACGAGGAAAGATCTTCTGACTGGCTGAGATCCTTACAAATTAGAGTAATGATCCCATCCAACGTTCCCGGAGGCATAGTCCCTGCAGTCAGACAGTTATGGAAGAGCCTGACAAACAAGGATCCGACAACCAGCCACACGTGGTTATATCCACTGGCAGTCCGTCTGGCCCAGGACACTTTCCGAGTGGCAAGGACCAAAGGGTTGACCAACACTCTCCCAAACTGATTGGTTTCACCAGCTGGTCGTGAAAGGAGGAGTCGAAAGAAGGCAAAACATAGTAATGTCGTCCCACAACTCCTCATCCACTGGTGTAGCCGCATATAAACGGTTATAATAGCCGTGGCACGTATCTAAGAAATCAGATATCTCAGATGACGATCGATCATTCTCCAACACCAGACTGGACACGTGTCTGTCTGTTCTTAGCTATCTCCCGTGCCTTGCACAGAGAAACTCTAGTAATGGTTCTGAGATCGAGTGACTTTATCAGACTAGAGACACACGTAGCATGGAATAGCTTGGAATAGTCCAAGTCTATTACCCTACGTAAATTCTTGATGTCCGAGAAGACCCAGCAGTCCATCGGTCTGCCACAAAGCAAAGCAGCCAAGACGTCCTGCCTGCTTCGCAAGGTCAGACGGAGGGCCTGTGAAATCCGCATGCCAGTCTGCCTCAACCAGGAAATACAGGCTTCCATGAGACTTGCCCACCAAGATTCAGTGACAGACTCAACAGAACATAGCCCCTGGACGAGGGCTAACAATTCGTCTCCAACCTCATCCTTAGCAAGGAAGGAAACCCTTTGGGTCGCACAACCGTTGGCGGCCTCACAGCCACCGCAGCGTAACTTGCCACACGCCTCGGGCATTGCGAGGACGTGTGGCCGCCACTACAAACATTGCACGTGACAGTACAGTCACTGTCGGTGTGTCCAAAGGTAAGACATATCCCGCACCATAGGATCTGACATGCAGTTGACAGGTGACCTTCGAGACCACAGCAGCGACACAGTCGTGTCATTCCCAGGCAGTTAACCATCAGCTGGAACCCTTTCACGAAGATGAAGTTTGGGATTGGCTTCTTCATGTCCATACAGACTTGCCGGTTCCTAGTGTACACAGACGGCCACTTTTGATGCGCCTCGTGTTCAATCTTTCGTACCATCCCATACCTCAATAACACGTCCTTGATGACGTCATGGGACATCTTATACGGGATGGACCAGATAGTCATTCACTTAATGTTCATCCCAGCCGGTTCCACAAACACACGTTGATCGCCGAAGGGAAAGTATCCTTGGTCCAGCAGGTGACGGGCGTGAGCGGCCGACGTCAGTGTCTCAACTTATCGACCGCTGCCAAAATGTTACAAACATTTCACATGGCTAGCCTCGACAGCGTGTATCACCTCCAAAGAATGCTAAGCCGTGGGCACCACAAGACGAATGAACTACGGCCTAGGAGAATACGGGCGGATGGTCGTAGACATTCCGACTACAATAGTACATTAACAAATACACTTAAATGTGAAAAAAACGTTAAGGTCAAAAAATAAGAGCAATACTTAAAACACGAGGAACAAATTTAACTGGACGATAATGAAAACAACGTCTTACCAACAATCCGGTACTACATTTTGATCTGAGCCAAAAGGCCGAGAAGCGTACAGTCAAATACAAAGCAACACAATTGACTATCTGATCAGTGCCCGCAACTGGTGTCAAAATCCACTTTTAGCGTTATAAGTTTTCAGACTTGTTGCTATGTCACTGGAAATTGAGTTAAGAATAAGCGTTATATTAGTAAATCGAGTATCGAATATGCCGTACGTTCCTTCAAGGTGTAGAAAAAATTAAAGTTTTCAATTTTATTAACATATTAGTTTGCAAAAAGTATGACTGATTCGAAATCTGTGATTTATGAATTAAAACTCAAAGTTCCTCAGCTGATAAAGAAAAACTAATTGATCACACTTATAACTTTTATTTTATTCGCTAATTCAATACTTGCAATTTCAAATTAAAAATTATATATATATAGCTTCTATTAAATTGGCACAAGAACCAAAGAGTTAACAATGGGTGCCTTTAATTTAGTTGCATAGATTATTTTTGTGTTTTTTTTGTTATTAAACAGAAAGCCATACAATGGTCTATCTAAGTCGTACCTTCAGAATCACCAACTGGGAAGCGCAATTCTTCTAGTTTGTCATTTCATAATTAGGGATCGTTAGCTCAAAACAACTCTTTTGTAGCTTTGCGTGAATTTCCGAAACAATCAACTACCTTCAGTGTTGCTTCAAACTAGGAGAGTCAAATCGAAGCAGTTGCGATCAAGTGACTTTAAGACGTTTCCCTGTCCATAAATGAAAATTATAATTTTCATGAATAATATAACAAAGCCTCTCCCAGTGACACAGCTGTATGTCTGCAGACTTAAACGCTAGAATCCAGATTTTGATACCTGTAGTGGGCAGAGCACAGATAGCTCATCGTGTAGCTTTGTGCTTAAATGCAAACCAGACCCCAACAGGATGGACTCGTATTTACGTGATCCAGCAAAGGACGTTATGAAAATAATATTCCAGCTTCTTGAGGTTATTGATATGTTTTGTTTTAGAATTTCGCGCATAGCTACTCGAGGGCTATCTTCGCTAGCCGTCCCTAATTAAGAAGCGTAAGACTAGAGGAAGGCAGCTACTCATCACCACCCACAGCCAACTCTTGGGCTACTCTTTTACTAACGAATAGTGGGATTGACCGTCACATTATAACGCCCCCACGGCGGAAAGGACGAGCATGTTTGGCGCGATGAAGATGCGAACCCGCGACCCTCGGATTACGAGTCGAACGCCTTAACACGCTTGCCCATGCTGAGAAATGAAGGTAATCTAACACATTTTAGCACTAAGAACCTCTGCTTAATTGTTCTAATTCACCAGTATAACCTAAGAATGTGATAAAATGTCTAAAATAGCCCTTTTTATTCATTGACAATAACGTACAGAATTACTATATTGTTATTGAAGTATTAAAAATTAATATAAAAATATACTAATATTCATTCGTTTTCACGAATGTGAATGTTAGCCAACAGAGAGCATTGTGTGCTAGTTACATGTTTTAAATGTTCTGACGTAAACGCAAAGATGCCTAATAAGTTGTTTGCGATACGCCCCCTCCCTGACGCAACAATCGACTATAAACTTTAGAAATATAAATTTTCAAACATACTGCTTAGCCACTAGAGACTATTATTCGATTACAATCCACAGTTATTCTTGCCAATGAGCCACTAGGGGGATATACTGTTTCGAAATAGAAACAAACAACGCAATTCGTTAAATTTGGATGAAAACGTTATGATATATATATATACCTATTAATATTTATTAACAACTGAATGATATTAAATTGTCCGTTAATTTGATATTAGTTCATCATGTAATAACATTTTTTTTCGCTTGTAAGTAAGTGAGGCCCGCCTACTCTCTCTTTACATTCTCTTGAGTATTATACACTAGTTCCATTTATTATTTACAATAATATTTACAGTTTTAGAGTTGTCCTCGCTCCCGTCAACATGATTCTTGATTCTCAGATAAACAATACCTTTGCAGCTCAAAGCTCGCCTTCTAGACGTATCCTATGATGCCTCAAAGAAACAACAATGTTTTTAAGGTTATCGTCGATAGGTGTTAAGAACAGAATTCTTGAGTTTTGAACAAATAACCGCTATTTTTGCTTTATATTCAGTTGTGTACTACGTTTACGCGAAACAACAACAGGTAAAACCCCTTGTAAGGGCCCACTATGGTAAGGTTTGGCTTGGATTTTTAGACCTTCGAGTCTGTATACTCACTGGGAGACTTTTGTCAAAGGGACTTGATAATATCCCAGATATTTATCTTCTAAAAGGAATATGTTTCTAACTTTTATTTATTATTTTTAAAAATCTACTTGAAAAGGTTTTCACTCATTAAATAAAGTAGACCACATTTTACGAGAGTTTTAGCAAACAAATGTCCAAAAACCTTCGGCTAACAATTAAATATAGCACCACTGGTGCCTTGTGTCACAACCTGACATGTAACAACAGTTAATCTATAATACTGGTGCCTTGTGTCACACACTAACGTGTAACGACACCTGAACTATATTATTGGTGCCTTGTGTCACAAACGACATGTAACGACAGCTAATATTCACCATTGGTGCATTGTGTCAGAAATTAGGATGTAACGACAGCTAATCTATACAACTGATGCCTTGTGCCACAAATTCACTTTTATAACTGATATGTAACGACAACTGACATACATCATTGGTACCTTAGTGTCAGTTCTAAAACGTTTATAAGTTACATGTAACAACAACTGCACATCATCAGTACTTTCGTACAGATTGTTATCTGGTTATGTAACTTCATTTATAATCAATCTAATGCAATTTATATGTCTTGTTCTTTAATACAACACCAGGTGGACACGCTTTGAGAACACCATACTGTAGTTTTATTTATTATCAGCAACATTAGGGTAACGCCCACCGTAGCTAACTAGAAGTGTCTAATTGGTATTTTGTTAATTCACACATAAATTAAACGTCTGTATACAACAGGATATGAACCTCTATTTCTACCAGGCAGTGAGAAACTGCAAAGAATAGTTAAGAGATAAATGAGTAGGTGGTGTTCCAGAACTGAATGATTGTTGGGTAGTGATTGTCCAGCCCGGCATGACCAGATGGTTAGGGTGTTTGACTCGTACTCTGAGGGTTTTGTGTTCTAATCCACATTCCACCGAAAGTTCTCACCTTTACAGCCGTGGGAGCGTTATAATGTTACGGCCAATGCCACTATTCATTGATAAAAGAGTAGCCCAAGATTTGGCGATGGGTAAGGATGGATAGCTGCTTTCCCTCTATTCTCACGCTGCTAAATTGGGAACGGTTAATGCAAATAGCTTTTTTGTAAGTTTGTGCGAAATTCAAAACAAAATAAGGAAGTAAATATCCAACCGAAATTTCATTTTAACTCACATTTCCTCTCTTAAGTGCTTTTAGATTTTACTGTTGCTATTAACCTTAATAGGACGTTTCTATTAACGCCCTGATAGGAATTAGCAACACATAGGATATGTGGAAAAACTCAATGCTATTTATATTTTTAAAATATGAAACATGGATCGAGAAATGTTCCTTTAGCAACTGAAATGGAAATCTCGTTATGAGCTAATCTGTATAGATCGTTCTGGTTACTTTGGTCGTGTTGATATATTGGAAAGAACTAAGAACCCTGTTGAATTCTAAGTGAAATCGGTTGAGTTTTAAAGCGAAACAATATCTCAGTGGATCAGTAATAGGTTTATCAATTTACAGCTCTATAAACCAGGATTCAATTCTTCTCTGTGGACAGAGAGAAATGGTTTACTGTGTAGCTGAAGACGTCACTTACTGTCCTGAGAGAGTCGCCACCGTCTGGCTGATCAGAAACCAGGTTAAGAAAATTTTGTTGTCTGTACCTAGTCTTGTAAAGCCAGAAATGGCTGAGTTCAGCTGATTTGTTCTCTCGTGAGGTCCTATCTAAATGGTTAATCATGGCTGTCTCATTACCACTGACAATCTTCAAAGATCCTTTGAATCGAGAGTAACTTCTTCAGTATTGAGAAGTTCTGGTTGACCAGAGAAAATGAAAATCAGAAGGTAGGGTGCTTGGCCTTAACCAAATTCCTGATAGATATGACAAACCTTATTCAACTTTTAAGGTTATTTTAGTTAGACTGAGATGTAATACGAACATATTCACTGATTTAAACATTGGAATTTTTTCTTATACAAGATCCATGACTGAAATCAAAACGAATTTATTAACCAACAGGATAAGAACCAGGGTTCTTATTTTAATTAAGGATTGTCAAGTTTTATACCGTACTAGTAATAATAAAGCTCCCACTGTCTCAGTGGTAAGCCAGAAGGCTTATTTTAATTAAGGATTGTCAAGTTTTATACCGTAGTAGTAATAATAAAGCTCCCACTGTCTCAGTGGTAAGCCAGAAGGCTTATTTTAATTAAGGATTGTCAAGTTTTATACCGTACTAGTAATAATAAAGCTCCCACTGTCTCAGTGGTAAGACAGAAGGCTTATTTTAATTAAGGATTGTCAAGTTTTATACCGTACTAGTAATAATAAAGCTCCCACTGTCTCAGTGGTAAGCCAGAAGGCTTATTTTAATTAAGGATTGTCAAGTTTTATACCGTACTAGTAATAATAAAGCTCCCACTGTCTCAGTGGTAAGACAGAAGGCTTATTTTAATTAAGGATTGTCAAGTTTTATACCGTACTAGTAATAATAAAGCTCCCACTGTCTCAGTGGTAAGCCAGAAGGCTTATTTTAATTAAGGATTGTCAAGTTTTATACCGTACTAGTAATAATAAAGCTCCCACTGTCTCAGTGGTAAGCCAGAAGGCTTATTTTAATTAAGGATTGTCAAGTTTTATACCGTACTAGTAATAATAAAGCTCCCACTGTCTCAGTGGTAAAGCCAGAAGGCTTATTTTAATTAAGGATTGTCAAGTTTTATACCGTACTAGTAATAATAAAGCTCCCACTGTCTCAGTGGTAAGCCAGAAGGCTTATTTTAATTAAGGATTGTCAAGTTTTATACCGTACTAGTAATAATAAAGCTCCCACTGTCTCAGTGGTAAGACAGAAGGCTTATTTTAATTAAGGATTGTCAAGTTTTATACCGTACTAGTAATAATAAAGCTCCCACTGTCTCAGTGGTAAGCCAGAAGGCTTATTTTAATTAAGGATTGTCAAGTTTTATACCGTACTAGTAATAATAAAGCTCCCACTGTCTCAGTGGTAAGCCAGAAGGCTTATTTTAATTAAGGATTGTCAAGTTTTATACCGTACTAGTAATAATAAAGCTCCCACTGTCTCAGTGGTAAGACAGAAGGCTTATTTTAATTAAGGATTGTCAAGTTTTATACCGTACTAGTAATAATAAAGCTCCCACTGTCTCAGTGGTAAGCCAGAAGGCTTATTTTAATTAAGGATTGTCAAGTTTTATACCGTACTAGTAATAATAAAGCTCCCACTGTCTCAGTGGTAAGACAGAAGGCTTATTTTAATTAAGGATTGTCAAGTTTTATACCGTACTAGTAATAATAAAGCTCCCACTGTCTCAGTGGTAAGACAGAAGGCTTATTTTAATTAAGGATTGTCAAGTTTTATACCGTACTAGTAATAATAAAGCTCCCACTGTCTCAGTGGTAAGACAGAAGGCTTATTTTAATTAAGGATTGTCAAGTTTTATACCGTACTAGTAATAATAAAGCTCCCACTGTCTCAGTGGTAAGACAGAAGGCTTATTTTAATTAAGGATTGTCAAGTTTTATACCGTACTAGTAATAATAAAGCTCCCACTGTCTCAGTGGTAAGCCAGAAGGCTTATTTTAATTAAGGATTGTCAAGTTTTATACCGTACTAGTAATAATAAAGCTCCCACCGTCTCAGTGGTAAGCCAGAAGGCTTATTTTTCAAACACCAGGTTTTAACATTCAGGGTGGGCGTAATAAAGATAGCCCATTGAATAGTTATGTGCTTAACTACATAAAGACCCATAAACAAAATAACAAATTAACATATTTTCATATTATATGTTAAATACTTTTAGTTATTCTGTGATAAAATATTATATTTTTTTCATTTTTACCCTCTTTTTAAAAATTATTTATAATTTCTCCTCAATGAAGTTAACCGTTACGTAAAATATAATTTATGTATATATATATAGGTATATAACGTACATTATACTGGTTGTGCTTTACTAAGTCATTTATAAGTAGGTAAAATAATATTAAATATATTTTTACTCTGATTACTCACAGATGGTCAATGTATCCTCATAATACGCCCGGTATGGCCTGGTGGTTAAGGTACTTGATTTGCAATCCGAGGGTGATGGGTTTGAATCCCGTCACACAAACATACTCGCCCTTTCAGTTTTGGGAGCGTTATAATGTGACGGTCAATCCCATTATTCGTATGTAAAAGAGTAGCCCAAGAGTTAGCAGTGGGAGGTGATGACTAGCTGCGTTTCCTCTAGTCTTACACTGCTAAATTGGGGACGGCTAGCACAGATAGCCCTGGAGTAGCTCTGTGCGGAATTCAAAACAAACCAATTTTCATAATAAAATGACAGAATTTTATTTATTTTAAATAACATTTGACCATCACTGTAGAACTAACCAAGATAATTCATAGAAATTAAATCTAAATCAACTTAGCTTTACAGTAAGTTGACAGCAAAACATAAACCAACAAGTTATTACTTACGTTAACATTACTTTTTAGATGCTTAAGTCGAAATTGGCTTCTCACTGTTGATTGGCTGAAACCAAGTGAATAAAAAATTACCCTGTCAGACTAGTTCAGATTAGCGCTTAATATTCAAAATAAATTAGATTTTAAATAATTCATGTAGTGTATATTTAAACATTTTAATAATGGAAGCAAACAATCTTATTGTTTGTTTCTGAAATTCGCCTAAAGTTACATTAGGGCTATCTGCGCTAGCCGTACTTAATTTATTAGTCTAAGACTGGAGGGAAAGTAGCTAGTCATCACCACCCACCACCAGCTCTTGGGGTACTCTTTTACCCACGAAATGTGGGATTAAGTGTTACGTAATAACGCCCTCACGGTTGAAAGGGCGAGCATGTTTGGTGTGACAGTCTTATAGCACTAAGTTTGTTTTAACTGGATATTCAACGTTTCACTTTACACACACTTCTGAATGATGAGGTGTTTAGGACGCTCGAGTCGCAATCTGAGAGTCTCGAGTTCTAATACCTGTCACTCAAACATGCTAGCCCATTCATCTGTGGGGGCGTTATAAACTCACGGTCAATCCTACTATTCGTTGGTAAAAGAGTAGCCCATGAAATTAGCGGGGGGTGACTAGCTGCCTTCCCTTTAATGTTACACTGTTAAAGTAGAGATGGCGAGCGCAGGTAGTCCTCGAGTAGCTTTGCGCGAAATTCACAAGAAACCAAACCAATCCTTTCTCAGTAAAATTAAACATTCACTTGTTGTTGTTGTTATTAAGCACAAAGCTACACAATGGTCTTTCTGTGCTTTCCTCAACACGGATATTGAAACATTATATATATATGTGAAAATGGCTCGTTTAGTTTGCGAAAATTTAAACCACATGTTTTACGCATATATTTTTCTTTACAAGTTGGTTTTCTCGTCATCACTGATATTAAAACCTTGTTTCTAGCAGTACAAGTCTGCAGATATCACGGGGTGGGGCAACATTTAGGTGATCTTTACAAACGCTAAATTAACGTCCTCCACTGGTAGAGCGGTGAGTCTACAAATTTACAACGCTACAATCATCGGTTCCATTCTTGTCAGTGGAGTCAGCAGATAGCCCGATGTGGCTTTACCATGAGATAGTACACGCTAAATTAGCACACCAAGGAATCTTTGGAGATCGAGGTCTTTTTTTAGTCATAAATTTAAAACAAAATGCGTTCAAAATATATATGGAACGAAAATTCATGTTAACATTAGAAATAAACCACCCTGTGTCACAACGTTTGTTATTCTTCTTTAACTGGACACTTAACGTTATTGAGGATAGTTTGTTTGTTTTGGAACTTCTCGTAAAATTACACGAGGACTAATTTAGCAGAGTAAGACTGGAGAGAAGGCATCCCAACCATCGCGTAAGTTGATACCTCAGTTTATAGTAAAGGCAAAGTACCACATGTTGATACCTCAGTTTATAGTAAAGGCAAAGTACCATAGGTTGATACCTCAGTTTATAGTAAAGGCAAAGTACCATAGGTTAATACCTCAGTTTATAGTAAAGGCAAAGTACCATAGGTTGAGACCTCACTTTATACCATGGGAGAAGTACAGTGAAATGATACTTCACTTTATACCAAGGGTGAAATACTGTAGATTGATATATGTCAAATGTGACTGCCTTTGACACCTTCTCCTCTTTATTAAGAGTATTTTGTTGGTTTTTTTTCTCTTTTAAACATGTAGCATCTTTGCTTGTTAAAACGTAATAAATTAAAAGAGAAACATAAGAAATTCTTTCCGTAATTTTTTATGCTGCAGAATAATAAATATATTTATATATAATTAATAAATATATCATCAAAATATAAATGCAATCTAACAGTTTAGCAACAAGTACACATACGGAGAGAAACACTTGCTGTCCATAAGGTACACTTCAAGAGAACAATGAAATAAGCTTTATTTTCTATCACATGGTTCAAATTCATACACCAGTATAACGTTTTCCAGGCTCTAACTGAATAGTGAGAAATCTCTCCTCTTTATTGGTTGTAAGCATGTCATTCAACTTCAAACTGCCATTTAAAACACAGCTTTATTTCACTTTGCATGTGGGCACGACCTACCATAAGTTTAGAAATATTTGAATCAAAACCGATTTAGAAATTATTGGAAAGTTTCCAGACGTTACTGAAAGACAGATGGAACCTCAAGTTAACCTTGTATGCCAGCAGTCCTTGCTCTATTATAACAGTATTACACGTAACAGTCCGTAGAGTTAATACTTGTAACAGCAAGCAGATCATGTGAATGCGAAACGTGCAGTTTTAAATGTTTCAAGTCTTCCCTTTTAAAATTAAGGAACAAAGTTACGTCATTGTTAAATATAATTTGTTATAATTATTTTATTTTACACGAACAAACTGTCTTGTACGTAAATACATCTTAAACAACGGTTATCCGACTGATTCTATAAAGAATACTACACGAAGTTTCCCTACAACAAATTTCAAGCATCAGCCAATGTTCACACCGTCCCCAAAGGTTCCCTTATTATCTCCCTTCCTTTAATTAAAAAAACAACTCTCGTCTCTAACAAAACCTTCTACCCTCAAATTCAGTTTAGAATAAAATACAGAACTAACCTCCGTATCAAACACCTATTTCAGTACAATAATATACAGACATAACCTTCGTATCAAACACCTATTTCAGTACAATTATATACAGACCTAATCTCAGTATCAAACACCTAATTAGATACAATATAATACAGACCTAATCTCTGTATCAAACACCTATTTCAGTACAAAGATCAAATACCTAAACCTATACATTCATGGTTCATGTATAAATGAACGTGTAGCGACTGTACTCTTTGTTTGTTTTAGAATTTCGCACAAAGCTACTCGGTTTGTTAGATTGCTATCTGTGCTAGCCGTCCCTAATTTAGCTAGTCATCACCACCCACCGCCAACTCTTGGGCTACTCTTTTACCAACGAATAGTGGGATTGACCGTCACATTATAACGCCCCCACGGCTGGGAAGGCGAGAATTTTTGGCGCGACGCGGATGCGAACTCACGACCCTCAGATTACGAGTCGCATGTCTAAACGCGCTTGGCCATGCCGGGCCGAATAGCGACTGTAAGATCACGTACATTGGCAAAACTAAACGACACTTAAAACTAGTGTCTGTGGACATTTAGAGTATATAACAGAACTAACCATCTACAACTAAAACCCAACCACTCAACCGTTCGTACACATTCTAAAACAAAGGTCACAATATTTCATTTAACAGTTTATCTATCATCACTATAGGATCTTCAGATCTCGACCTTTACATTAAATAAGTCTATTTATAGCTAAAGACCGCCTGACCTTAATGATTCACAAACTACTTTAGATCTAAAATTATTTTAAAATTTTCACACGTAATTCAGTCACAGTGTAATATACGAGGTTTGTTCAAAAAATACGCGGACTGTTTGAATTGCGCGGCTCCAGTTAGTTCCAGGGAAATCCGCTTGGTGTCGCTGGGTTTGCACAGATCAGCTGATTACGACGCCATTTCCCGATTGCAGATATCTTCATTTGTGTATTAGCTACGTGGTTTCAAGTAAAGTGCGATTTTTTAGTTTGGCGGATTTCAGAATGAATGACCTGAAGGAGCAACGACTTGCTGTGAAATTTTGTGTTAAACTTGGAAAATCTGCGACTGATATTTTGCAATGCACGGCTTAAGGTGATGTTACTATGAAGCGTACGGCATGTTTCAAGTGGCATGAACGTTTTAAGGATGGTCGACAGTCCATTGAAGATGATGAGCGTCCTGGACGTCCTTCCACGTCAACTGACGACCCACACGTTGACAAAATCAACACCCTGGTGCGGGCAAATCGACGTCTGACTGTCAGGGAGCTTGCTGAAGACCTAGCAACACCAAGCGGATTCCCCTGGAACCAACTGGAGCCGCGCAATTCAAACAGTCCGCGTATTTTTTGAACAGATCTCGTATGTCCATGATGTTGGCGTAACGTTAAAAAAACCGTAAGAAATAGATCAAAAAGTTCTAAGTTTGGTGCATTGCGTGGGTTATTCTCCTGAGTTAAGTTCTTTCTAAAAACGTTATTTGCACATATATTCAAGACACCACAAGACCATCCACTATGATATTCTTCAGATAGAAAAGTTGCTCTGTCTGCACTTGGTTTAATGTTGATTGTTTTGTGTTGTTAGTATTGTATAAGTATTTAAAATAATCTATGCTTTCTTCTCTGGCCGTATTTCGTGAGGTAATATTTGGATTATGACCAAAAGTGTCGTTAATAGCGAGGTAACCCAACTGGGAATCAATACATCCTAAATTAAAAGTTTTAATTTTGTGACGTTGTATAATACAAGTTAGATCAGGTTAATTCACATTATATACTTGGCCAAAGTTTTAATGCTAGCCTATGTATGTTTATTGCTTTGATGTTGAATTATGGGTAATTAGTTTAGGGTTTAGTTTTAGTATTTACAGGCCATCGTCGTGTATTTGAACCGTTATGTATAATACGTAAATCACAAAACGTAATTTAGGATTATTTCACGTGCTGTTTATGTTTAAGAAACGCATCTAATAGATTATATTTACATAAGATAGAATAAATATGTAGAGGACGCTGAGCTATGTTATCCACAAATCATAAATTTTCAACATTCTAGCCTCTGATTCTTTTCATTTCTTTATAACAGAAATATCAAACAATTGATAAATGAAATAGTTAATCCGAAATAAATGAAGGCACGAAACAGATTCCTCTTACCTCAGTAAACCAAGCCACCATTATCGTTATAAAGTGCGTTTAACTTCTGATACTAAATAGATATATATATATATTGCTCTTACGTTCAGACTTATAATTATAAACCAAAAATTAAAACAGTATTTCTGGGTAATTTAATGTAATAAGATGTACCACACAGTGTATATAACATGCCGTCACAAATGAGAAGCCTTATACGTACCCTTCGGTAAATACACTAATACATCATGTAATACATACACTTTTTTTCTCAGTTTCAGTAAATAATCGACCGATGACCTAAATAATACTTAAAACAAAATGTCCCTATCCCATGTGTATTGCAGGACACTGCAAAATTAAAGTGGTCACCAATCCAACTTAAATAAGGTTCAACATTCCGTATCATATATCAGTATAAAACAAATAAATGGATCTGGCGTGGCCTAGTGGGCAACAAATCAGATTTCCAACTCGCATTAGACATACGTCATATGGTATTCACTTGGATATATACGTATGTGTTACAGTTCCAACGTGTTTCTGTGTAGTTCTATTTTCATCTAAACATATGTATTGAACTATGTTTCGTTTGATATCAATAAAAACCTTTTCTTATTTCTTTACGTTTTAATAAAGCAGCGATACGTACTTGAAACAGTTAGGTTTAGAACAGCTTCTTTAATTTCATTTTTTCACTGAAAACATGTGGAAAATAATTACTGTAGTAAGTGTTCATATTTTAACAACATATTTTATTGTAGAAGATAATTACTGTATTAAATGTTACTATTTTAACAACAGATTTTATTGTAGAAGATAATTACTGTAGTAAGTGTTCATATTTTAACAACAGATTTTATTGTAGAAGATAATTACTGTAGTAAGTGTTCATATTTTAACAACAGATTTTATTGTAGAAGATAATTACTGTAGTAAATGTTTATATTTTAACAACAGATTTTATTGTAGAAGATAATTACTGTAGTAAATGTTTATATTTTAACAACAGATTTTATTGTAAAAAATAATTATTGTAGTAAATGTTTCTATTTTAGCAACAGATATTATTGCAAAAGATAATTACTGTAGTAAATGTTTCTATTTTAACAACAGATTTTATTGTAGAAGATAATTACTGTAGTAAATGTTTCTATTTTAACAACAGATTTTATTGTAGAAGATAATGACTGTAGTAAATGTTTCTATTTTAACAACAGATTGTATTGTAGAAGATAATTAATGTATTAAATGTTACTATTTTAACAACATATTGTATTGTAGAAGATAATCACTGTAGTAAATGTTTCTATTTTAGCAACAGATATTGCAAAAGATAATTACTGTAGTAAATGTTTCTATTTTAACAACAGATATTGTAGAAGATAATTACTGTAGTAAATGTTTCTATTTTAACAACAGATTTTATTGTCCATGCCCGGCATCTCAAGATGGTTAAGACACTCGATTCGTAATCTGAGAGTCACGGGTTTGAATTTCGACCACACAAATCATGCCAACCTTTTCAGCCGTAGAGACGTTATAATGTTACGGTCAATTCCACTATTCTTAGGTAAAAGAGTAACACAATAGTGGTTAGTAATGCCTTTTCTCTAGTTTTACAAATTAGAATCGTCTAGGGAAGATCGTGTAGCTTTGTGCAAAATTCAAACCAACTTTATTTTCCAGAATTATCACGTGTGATAATAATGCGCGGAAGAAAAATTCCTCAGAACTTAATAATAGTTATTAAACACAATTAGACAAATAGAGATTCAGGGGCTGATTCGTTTTTCACATTAGGAACAGTAACAAGATTGGAGGAAGAAGAATCTTCACATAATGTTTCTGTGATAAATGAGTCCCCAGAGGATGAACTGGACAATAATTTAAACTCGACAATCAAGAATTCCGCAGCTGAGATGTCTTCAGGAGCCGAACTGATAGAACCTACGTCAGTAGCCATCGAAAATGGTATTTGAGATGTAAATACCTATTCGGGCAGTCTTCACTCTCAGGGGTTTCTCAAATTGCCAAGTCACCGACTGTTTGTCGTCGTTGCATCTGGGTCTTCGTTTTCTGCTTGTGTATTGGATTTTGCATCTATCATAGCATCAGCTACGTGACGTCATATTTGGAGTACCCCGTCATTGTCAATTTGGACGTGGAGAACAATTTGGAGTTGGAGTTTCCTGCTGTCACTGTGTGCAACCTGAACGGGTAAGTTGAAAAGAAACGATCTATAAGACTTTGAGATATCTTTTAATGAGTAAAATACTTATTGTAAAAGTTAAAAGAATCACAGAGTCAGTTTCCATTATAGAGCACTAGATGTTATATAATTCATAAACCCGTAGCTTAGTGAACGGAGCAAACAAAACTGTATTAGTAACATACAGTACAGTGAACTTAACTAACAAACCTGTATAAGCAACCAGTAATACAGTGAATGTAGCCAATAAACCTGTGTTAGTTTAATGTGGTTTATGATCAATGATGACGTTGTTCGCTCCTTTACATAAAAAAATTTTCTCAACCCAAACCAGCCGTTTTACATATATAATATAGCATATGGATTGTTGAAGGAACTCCAATTTATTTATTGTACTGTTTGTTGTTAGTGAACTAGATCGGCTGTTGGTCAAAAATATTTCTTTGTTTAAGCGCAAAGGTGCAAAATGGGCTACTTACTGTGGGGATCAAATCCAGGATTTTAACATTATTATATGGATCATGTACATTAATCACTACATATATTATTTTCAGAAAGTCTACGTTTGATATGATCTTGTCGTCATCAATGTTGTTGAACAAGCAGAACGAGTCAGAGTTTCCAGAACCTTCACAGGAAACAGTCCAGAGCAACTCAGGTTCGAGACGTGTAAGTGAATCCACATGTTTTGGTATCTGTCTTTGTCTGTGTTAATCACAAATGTAATTTTACTTCGGACGTTTGACCTTCCTGGAATTTCAAAAGACACTGGGATGTTTTCGGTAAAGTTTGAAAAAAACTGACCAATATAAATTAGTTCCTTAAACATACGTTTTAATACGATAACAATAATACGTTTACCTAGATCTGTACAGTAGGTGAAAATCATTGTAGATGGTATGCATAATCACAGTTTGTGTGTGTTTTAAGAACGTTTGTGAGATACGCTGTGGAACGTTACATAAGCACAGTTTTTATACTTATTAATATGGGACGACCATTCGTGGTTTCTGTCCCGTTGCCCCGCTATACTGTAACCAGTAGAGGAATGGTGGTTAAATACAATCGTTCGGTCAGACAAGAATATTTCATGGTTTAAAGCTACTGATGGCCACGCATATAACCCTTGTGAACTTTAAAAGGATGTTCTGAAACAAACAGACTAATATACCTTTCTCATCATCAGTACCTAATACGTTCAGGTGTTTTGACGATGAACTGAAATTTTAATCTACAACTTGAAAGATACTTTGTAAGCACATGGGTTAAATGACCAAGTTAGAAAACCCCCTGGTGCCTGGGTAGAGAGAAAAGCTAGCAATAAACAAGTAACATACGCCACCACAAGTTTTATCCAGTTCTTTTAACTGAGTAACAAGACTAGCTGCCACTTTAAAAACGCATTCATATTTAAAATTGTGTGATCTTACCATGTTTCAAACCCCAGGTTCTTACAACATGGTATGTTGACCATTGAGCCACGACAGACTTTTTAACAGAGAATCTCGTCCACGTGCTTTTGTTCGATCAATATTACAGGCCTGCGAATTTAAACTTCATTAAAGTTGTTTTGTTTTAATAACGGATTTTCCTTTATTCAACTACGTAGATTTTTAAAATAATATCCTTGTTTTTTTTTCTATCATGTAAGGATTTTTTCTACAAATAGAGAAGAAATAAAACTTACTTGAATCAAATTATTATTTCGTTTACCACAATGAACATTTGTTATTATTTTGTTTATTAACAAAAATATAAACAAACGAAAGAAAGGGGAAAACATTGATGTTAAACAAATATCTTTTAAAACATTTTAAAAACATTGATGTTAAACAAATATCTTTCTTCATTTATTCTGAATTTTGTACGAACTCCACATCTTCTGGTCTAGAAGTACGCGTTGTGGTTTTTCTTTTATATATTGTGTCCGGAACGTCTCGTTTAAATGACTAATAGCAATTAGCCATCATGCTAATGTTTCACCTTTCCGGTTACCTCCTCTCCATCTCCCTGATGCTTTCATCAAACCTTCCCTTTGTTCTTCACTGATGGCACTAAAGAAATATTAATGTCAAAGTGCATCCTTAAACAAATTCTGTGACCTGTTAACCGTTTATATACTAAGGGTGTGTTTCTGTTGGGTTGTAAAACGACCAATGAGACTTTCACTTGGCGATTTATCTAAAGAAACCTGTTTGGTTTATTTCAAATTTCACGCAAAGGTACACGAGGGCTATCTGCGTTAGTCATCCCTAATTTAGCAGTGTAAGACTAGAGGGAAGGCAGCTCGTCATCACCATTCTCCACCAATTCCGAGACTACTCTTTTACCAACGAATACTAGGATTGGTCGTAACATCATAACATCCCCACGGCTGAAAGGGCGAACATATTGGTGCGACGGGGATTCGAACCTGCAACCCTCGAGTTACGAGTCGAGTGTCTTAACCACCTGGCCAAAGAAATGTGTACGTAGCCAGTGGTTGTCAATATTTTAAGCATAATAAAATACGACGCAATTTCAATGAAAATGACTCACTTACGGAACAATACATGTTATGATAATAAAAATTTATAAGTGACAGAGAAAAATGGATGTGATTTTCGGATTCAGCGTACAGGAAATATCATAATACGTGTAAACCTGTCAAAAGAATAAAACCATCACAAGCCTGTGTATTTAATAAAAATACACATTATTTAAGCATTTCGATTATATTTAGAGACAGTTTTAATAAAAGTTTAGGTGATTAATCTATTGTAAGTAGCAATTAACGTAAGTGAGCAAAACAATGCCACTCATATTTATCCATTGTTAGTTGAACCATTACCATGATATTATCCACTGAAAATATTACAAACGTGCATTTATTTTACAGGGTTTGCGTCAAAGTTGGACCTTTTCAAAGTAAGTTACTTGAAACGTTTGTGGTTTTTCTAATATGAACAGACTTGGATATATTTAATTACTTTTAATGTTTTAGATATTAAAAGCTCTACGTGTTCGCTATGCTTCTTTATTTAATATTTATCATAATCCTTGCATCATAGTACGTATCGCCATCTATGTCATACTTCTGTCATAACTCAATATTCTGTTTTGATGAGTTCATATGATAACGTGCGCTTCTTGTTGATTCAAGAATTTCACTAAATTTCAGACTATTGGGTAATTTTATGATAAGCATGAACCTGTTGATATTTCTTGTCAATAACACTCGAGTGTTCGTGGAAAATCAACTAGTTGAAAGTTCCTACTTTAACTACGGAAACAGTTTGATGTGTTATTCGATGAAAAAAAAACACAAGAGGGCTTTCTGCAAAGAAAATGGCTGTACATATATCTGTGTAATATATAGTAAGAATGCATATTATATTTCTATTTCAAATAATATATAAAGGTTGTGACGATTTGGATAAAAACTATGAAAGAAAATCCATCTATATGTATGGCTACATAAATATGAGTAAATTATTTCGGTAGATAATCAATTTTCATATACATTAACCTGTAGACTGCCAAGTATTTCAGCTGCTACAATACAACTCTAATGCTTCTTCATTTTGTAACTTTTTTGTAACGTTATTGTGGATCGAAAGTGAAATAATTTGTAAGTAGGTCAAATGCATGTATGGTTCTGAAATCTAGCGTTGAAGTTTGGCATTATTGAGAACGAATTAACTATTCCGTGGCACTGTGTTACCGATTGGCTTGGACGAATTATCTCGTTTACGGCACTGAACAGGTTAATGTGAAATAATTGAAATGTTCATTTCAGCTTTTCTCCTTACGTTTTGTTATCTTCGAATTCTAAGTTTAACAGGTTGTCAGGTTAAATTAGCGTCTCAACTAAAACTTTTGAGAAATTATATTAAAAGATGCAACAAATTATAAGACTCGTGAGTAATTACATATGTATACAAACATTTACGTTTTGGTTGTATTTAATTAAAATTTTGGACGCTAATATTTGGTTATTGCACTGAAATAAAAGTTCATCGTTTTAGTGAGAACTTCGCCAAACTTCGTGTGTTCTACAAAACGTTAGATCACATAATCTACAGGCAGCAGCCTAAGTATCAGGTAAAACTATTTGTTCAAATTTTTTGATTTTTTTTTCTAACGAAAACAACCAGAATATTTCTGTAACTCATTAGTTTCGGGTGTTTAATAACAAGCGAAACATGAAATTATATTTATACGACTTGGTCTTACGCTACACATGATGAATTAAAAATCTCAATATTGTACGTGATATATTGATTAATTAGAAATCTCAATATTGTATGTGACATTTGATCAGTTACAAATGTCAATATTGTATGTGATATATTGATGAATTACAAATGTTTATAATGTACGTAACATTTGATCATTTACAAATGTCACTAAAATATGACATATGATGAATTACAGTGTCAATATCGTATGTAACATGTTACAAATGTCAATAAAGCAAACATTTTGTTTCAGAGTAATGAAATCTTTAGCAACCTTGGTGGACAACAGGGACTATGGCCCGGGATCTCCTTAGTGGCCTGGTTCGAGGCTATAGAGACCATCTACCTGTTGATTGGATATGTTATTTCTAAATGACAAATCCAGAAACAAAAAGCACAAGATGTTTCTCGTAGTTAATAATAAGTGAAAATAACTATTAACCTTTTATTAATAGTTTTCACGAAAATCCTGTTTGCACATGATGTGATCAATGTTGTTAGTTATCGTTATTATAAATATGGTTTATCCTCATTTTTAAATAATGATTTATTCCATCAGAGTCAAAACTAATTTTAGAAGCTAGCACTATATGTTCAGTATCATAGGAACGGTCCTAGATTGTTTTGACATAATATCTTGCTAGAGAGCGCTATCAGCAGCAACTGTCTAAAAAACAAAAACGTTTGACACTGTTGTGTAACTAAACAGAAATACTGAACACTGCACATTTACTGTACCTTTATCAGATTATATGAAATAATAAATAAAAGTAGTTTTGGAATTAACCTAATAAATGTAGCTGTTACATATTTTTATAAATATGTTTAGTTATACATTTTGGTCCATGTGTACAGTAAATACTATGTTTGCAGCAATATTTAGCAACTGTTAATAAATATTATATAAAATGTATATCATAGTTGTATCAAAAAAGCTTATTTAAATGTTACTAAATATTATATAAAATGTATATCATAGTTGTATTTTAAAAGCTTACTTAAATGTTACTAAATATTATATAAAATGTATATCATAGTTGTATTTTAAAAAGCTTACTTAACTGTTACTAAATATTACATAAAATGTATATCATAGTTGTATCTTAAAAAGCTTACTTAACTGTTACTAAATATTACATAAAATGTATATCATAGTTGTATTTTAAAAAGCTTACTTAACTGTTACTAAATATTACATAAAATGTATATCATAGTTGTATTTTAAAAAGCTTACTTAACTCTTACTAAATATTATATAAAATGTATATCATAGTTGTATTATAAAAAGCTTACTAAACTGTTACTAAATATTATATAAAATGTATATCATAGTTGTATTTTAAAAAGCTTACTTAACTGTTTCTAAATATTACATAAAATGTATATCAAAGTTGTATTTTAAAAAGCTTACTTAACTGTTACTAAATATTATATAAAATGTATATCATAGTTGTATTTTAAAAAGCTTACTTAACTGTTACTAAATATTACATAAAATGTATATCAAAGTTGTATTTTAAAAAACTTACTTAACTCTTACTAAATATTATATAAAATGTATATCATAGTTGTATTATAAAAAGCTTACTAAACTGTTACTAAATATTATATAAAATGTATATCAATGTTGTATGTTAAAAAGCTTACTTAACTGTTACTAAATATTATATAAAATGTATATCATAGTTGTATTTTAAAAAGCTTACTTAACTGTTACTAAATATTATATAAAATGTATATCATAGTTGTATTTTAAAAGCTTACTTAAACTGTTACTAAATATTATATAAAATGTATATCATAGTTGTATTTTAAAAAGCTTACTTAACTGTTACTAAGTAGTATATAAAAGGGTATATTATAGTTGCATTTTAAAAAGCTTACTTGAATGTTAGTAAATGGTATATAAAATGTATATCATAGTTGTATTTTAAAAAGCTTACTTAACTCTTACTAAATATTACATAAAATGTATATCATAGTTGTATTTTAAAAAGCTTACTTAACTCTTACTAAATATTATATAAAATGTATATCATAGTTGTATTTTAAAAAGCTTACTTAACTGTTACTAAATATTATATAAAGGGTATATTATAGTTGTATTTTAAAAAAGCTTACTTGAATGTTAGTAAATGGTATATAAAATGTATATCATAGTTGTATATTTAAAAAAGCTTACTTAACTCTTACTACATATTACATAAAATGTATATCATAGTTGTATTTTAAAAGCTTACTTAACTCTTACTAAATATTATATAAAATGTATATCATAGTTGTATTATAAAAAAGCTTACTAAACTGTTACTAAATATTATATAAAATGTATATCATAGTTGTATTTTAAAAAGGTTACTTAACTGTTACTGAATATTATATAAAATGAATATCATAGTTGTATTTTAAAAAGCTTACTTAACTCTTACTAAATATTATATAAAATGTATATCATAGTTGTATTTATAATGTGACGATCAATCGTTGGTAAAAGAGTAGTCCAAGAGTTGGTGGTGGGTGGTGATGACTAGCTGCCTTCCCTCTAGTCTTACACTCCTAAATTAGGGACGGCTAGCACAGATAGCCCTCGAGTAGCTTTGTGCGAAATTCAAAAACAAACAACAATGGTTTATACTTTTCCAAACTTCGCAACTGAAAAACGACATTTATTTGTGGACAACCTGATATAATAAGTTTATTCGTAGGATATAAAAGTAACTGATAGGATGAAAAATACTAACAGTTATAACACAATTATTCCTTGGCTATAAAATAATTAATAGTTATAATAGTGGTTCTCGTAAGACGATAAAGACTATAATCATGATGTACTAAAACACGTAGGTCCAAGAAGTCTTGATAAAACTGAAATAGAAACCCTTGTAATCCTAGTGCTTTTGAAAGGTGTACCATTCATCTTCAGTAGCAATCTGGGAATGCCCAGTATAATTGATGAAGTGATATATAAAGATTTAGTTCAGTAACATCATAGAAACATATTGGATTACCAAGCTAAACACTGTTCAACGTTTCTGAATTAATCTTGATCCAGGAATCAGTGATCTCCGGACATTAGTTTCATTTCTCAGCAAAATAACTTTATTCTTCACTTACTTTTTAATGAAATAATTCTTGTTTTTATATTGATTTGTATAAACATATCTTTATTAATCACTCACTCCAGGTGTTATCTATACTTGATTTATATAAACATATCTTTATTAATCACTCTCCAGGTGCTACCTATACTTTATTTATATAAACATATCTTGATTTATATAAACATATCTTTATTAATCACTCTCCAAGATTTATATAAACATATCTTCAATTTCACTGATTTTATCAACATTATTGGTCTTCGGTTTCACTGACGGTTTGCACAGTGTTGTTGTTCAATCTCACTCTGTATGAATAGTGTTGGTCTTCACCTTCAATGACTGTTTCAGCAGTGTCGGTCTTCACTTTCACTGTATGTTTCAACAGTTAGTATTTTTTAATTTCAGCGTCAGTTTTAGCAGTGTTGGTTTTCAGTTTCAATCTCTGTTTTTGAACAGTGTTGGTCTATAGTTTGACTGTTTGTTTTAACAGTGTAGATCTTCAAATTCACTATCTCTATCGACACTATTGTGTGACACTCCAGAGTAAGTGTGTTAAATGGGTTTTGGTTTTCTATGTCTCATGTTCCATCTTTGTACAGAAAGTATTCTACTAAGAACCACCCAACAATAACATGTCACATGTTGATATGTGAATCACAGTGTTATTAATTCATAACATGTTAATGTAGAATATCCTGTTTGTTGTCAACATTATTCACACCTGTTCTATTGCTATTTAAAAGTTAATGTTGAACTTTGACTTCATCCTCTATTTCAAACTCAGCGCGAAAAGTGAAGCCGTCATAAACAGGAGACAGAAATGAACGGACGGACAGACACCACTGTTCACGATGTATATAAAACAAGTAGTAAATAATGTTCTATGTCCAATCACATTCAAATATTGTCTGAAGCTACTTTCAAAGCCGGCCTTAATTGGTTGTTGTGCAGATCCATTCTGTAATATCATACAAGAGAAAATAAAAGATTGTTGTCAGTAAACCACTAAGAAATTTGTACAAAAACGAGACATGAGTAATTAGTATGTGAAGAAATGAAAATTAATTAACAAATATAATCACAGGATTTCGAATTAGTAGTTAAAAAACAATAGGTAGATTGTGTACTGGAGAAACTCGTCAGTTTACATGTTAACAAACATGAAAGTCTGAATGAAAGTCTTGGTGTAAATTCTTCTTTGTGACGTGCACTGAATGAATGTTACAAAACTAAAGAATCTAAAATATTTCTGAGTAAAACTGTTAGTATACATTTATAATTATGTTATACTTAAAGTTTAAAATTTGATCCGTGGGTGGTGCACCCAACATCTGAAAGGTGCTCCCAAATCGGAGTAGGATAAAAAAAAAGCGGTTAGACAGATATATTAAAAAAAACAAAAGCACAGAGTAATACAGTGATAGATAATTACTTTTTATAACTCACAAGTTATGTTATTGTCCCAGATTAGTTTTAACACCATACCATACTCATGGGATTTTTCTTGACTAACAACATCCGAATTTATCTTTATTCATGACATGTACATATTTCACGAGTGAAGACGGTGAAGCCTGTTGTATAAAAAAACCGAACGTGATTTTGAATCATTGAAATCATTAGAACTAAATAAATTTTGAAAACACAAACAAGTCTGAAGACATGTGGACGAACATACTGTGGAAAATCTAAATTTTGTGTTGTTGAAAACAAATTAATAAAATGTTATTGTTCTGGAGAGTGGGGAAATTTTATTTTTAAGCTTAAGGTACTTTTGCTAAATGCTACTAAGCTTTTCATAATAAAGCTTTAACAGCTTTTACTTTTTGGAAGGAAAGACATTCACTGAACTTTATAAGTAAAATTTGGACAAACATTATGATAGTAGTATGGTTACAGTAATATTAAGAAAATGTTTAGTACAAAATATTATCTCAATATATTGTTTGCTTCAGAGCGAAACCTTTTGTTGTGTCTAATGCATCGAACTGAAAACAGAGTTTGAGCTTTAAGTCTGTAAACTAACACTACCTCACTGGACACTACAAGCACATTAGAAACTAACATAATCCTACTGATATGATCATAGTAGCGATAATGAAGTGTTTAATAGATATAATCACAGCAAAATATTGGCACAAAATTAACAATCATTCACTAAGTATTAAACACTAGCTAAACAGGAGAGATTAATCTTGAAGATGTCACTAGTATGGACTTAGATCTTACTCTTAACTTCATAATCATTGCTGTCTAATACTAAATATAGATTCATCTTGCAATTAGCTTTGCCTTTTCTTTTACCAAGAGAAAATAATGAAACTGAGATACCTCATTACAAAGGTAAGTATACCAAAATATAAATTTGATAGCAAAACAAAATGTATACAGAAGTACACCTGAACTAACTATATTCAAATTTTTTTTATTTATTTATTTTGGTAATATTTGGTTCTATCACTGATCCACTAAAGTTGATAATAGATAAAAGAATTTTCCAGTTATTGGTCATTTCTCGAAAAACAACTTTTACAGTATTTAGTAAATGTTCAAATCATTTATGAAGAAAGATGCCAAAATGTAAGTTCTCTAACCAAAAATTATTCTGAGATCTTCAAACAAGATAAAAATTAAACGTTCTCTTACTTCCTTATCTCTACATGCAGCAAAACACTACACTTTTCCTTTATATCCACTGATAGTAATCCAAATGGATTCAGTGTCATGGCTATTATCTTTTATATCCTCAAATCCAACAGGAAGTAACTCATATCTTACATATAAAGTAACTTCTCCTAGATTTTTTAATACTATATTTCAATTAAATAGCCAGCAACCCTGTATTTCAAAGAAATTTCTGTCATCAAAATCATCTACATTTAAACATATCTTAGTTATTCCCTTTATATCAAAATCTTATGTTCCTAACAGCACTCTAAAGTTATCAATTTTATTACTTGTACTTTTAGCATTACAATACTACAATTAAGCCTATTCTTGTAAGTTTCATACCAACTTTTTATGTTCAAGTTTTCTCAGCCTCTTATTATTTTTCCATTTAGTTTATCATGGCTCTCTTCATGTTTTAGTGACTCTTGTCTTTCTCTTACATCCGAGCTAACAGTCTTAACAGACAAACCAGTCCATATGCTATTTAAATGTAAACCACCCATTCCAAAGAGATCTCACTATACACTGAATTGATCCTTCAAGTTCAACCAATCAATCTGTTCATTTTTACATATCAGTATAAGCCTATCATTTGTCCTAGTGAATTACATATAATTTAATACCGACAGTTAATTCCGGGTAATACTCCTGAAGTTGTGAATTCCTTCTTTAAATAGCGGCCTGGCATGGCCAAGAGCGTAAGGCGTGTGACTCGTAATCCGAGGGTCGCGGGTTCGCGCCCGCATGGCGCTAAACATTCTCGCCCTTTCAGCCGTGGGGGTGTTATAATGTGACGGTCAATCCCACTATTCGTTGGTAAAAGAGTAGCCCAAGAGTTGGCGGTGGGTGGTGATGACTAGCTGCCTTCCCTCTAGTCTTACACTGCTAAATTAGGGACGGCTAGCACAGATAGCCTTTGAGTAGCTTTGTGCGAAATTCCAAAAAAAACAATCTTTAAATATCTTTAACCCTTCTATATATTAATTACCTCTCTTTGCTACCTTTACCTACATCATTAACCCATACATATACCACAAAACTACATTTTGCTATTCCTCTTTATTCTCCGTTCGTTAGTTGTATCTTTCATCTATGTTCTAATGTAACATCATAATTTCATTCTTTTCTTCCTAAATTCACAAACTACCCGCTACATACGCTGAAATCTGTTGCTAAACCCTTTATAGTGAAATAGGTTCGTTAGAAATAAATTCACTACCTTTAGCTCTAATAGTGTTTTTCTAACGTTCTGAAAGCTATTGTTCAGGTAGGGTAACGTTTAACAAGGTTATTTGTAAAATTTATATTGAACCGTAATATTACATTTACGAAGACAACTATCGTGTATGGCACGATGAGAACTCGATCTCGATTGTTGCCCCATCTAGTGTTAAATATATCATAAATAAACTTGAATTGCAGGAGTTTAAAATATGCGTTTGTTTGTTTGTTTGTTTTGGAATTTCGCACAAAGCTACTCGAAATATGCGTTCAATTATAATTTATATTGTTTGTTTATTTTTTAATTTCGTACAAAGCTACTCGAGGGCTATCTGTGCTAGCCGTCCCTAATTTAGCAGTGTAAGACTAGAAGGAAGGCAACTAGTCATCACCACCCACCTCCAACTCTTGGGCTACTCTTTTACCAATGAATAGTGGGATTGACCGTAACATTATAACACCCCCACGGCTGAGAGGGCAAGCATGTTTGACGCGACCGGGATGCGAACCCGCGACCCTCAGGTTACGAGTCGCACACCTTAAACGCTTGGCCATATAATTTATAACTAGATTTATATTATTAAATTTTTTAACGCTTAAACCCGTATCTTGGAGTAAGGTAACTTTTATGTATAAATTACATACTGGATTAAAGATAACTTCTCCTTTACTTTTATGGATAAACAAAAAAATGAAATCAAATCAAATTTTTTTCTCTTTTTCAATATTTCGGCGCACTAATTGCTAATGCATATACAAGGTGTACTATTTTTGTAAGCTTTCTTATAAAATTGAGCAAAAATCACGATATATGATATACTAATTTAATAAATTTTCACTATCTTAAATTATGTGATATGGTATAAGGCACAGGATTTTTGTATGTTAGTTACGATGAGTATCGCGATATTATGTATTAATACACGCGTAAGTCTTCGCGAGTTTAGGGTAAGTATCACATTATTTTATGTACTTTTACAAATATTCATGAATTTAATGAGTGTCATGGTACTATGTGAATCATTTTGTAACTTTTTGAGTATTTAAATTGAGTGTTGCGATATTAGATAGCTTCATTTTTATATAAATCTTTACGTATTTCGGATGAGTTAACGCGATATGAAGTGTAACACTTCTGTATTTCTATTGTATGTCATGTCATACCCTACCATTTCCCGCTGGTACAGCGATAAGTCTACGGATTTACAACGCTAACATCAGGGATTCGATTCCCGCGATCGACTAAACTAATAACCTTATTGGGCTGTGCTATAATAAAACACACACAGACTACTAATCTTATATTTTAAAAGAAAATATATCTAAAATATAAATATAATCGATATAGCACTATAATGGGTCTATTCTCCTTTTTTTAGGTTGCTTTCCCAAGCAGCACCGTTCAGCCGCGAATTGACGAAACTACCATAAATTAGTCAGAAGAAATAGTGAAACAAATAATATGGCACCACCTTTTTCCAAAACTTAATTCTCGGTGATAGTATCTCAGAAATATCGCAAGGTAAAGGATATAAATGGCTGTTTTCCTATTAACGTTTTGTTTTTCATTCTACATCGTATTAATGGTCGATTATACTTCAAATAAATATAGGGAATATCATATTACTGCGTGACATTTATTTTGCGCTGTCTCTCATACCTTTATGTGAATTAGATTTATTTATCTCTGGATATGCCCAAACATATGTATAGGATTTGTGTGTGGCAAGTCGACGACTGCAATAGATACCATTTAAATGTATGTACTCTAAAACGTTGTATAATAATTATTCAGCTAATTTTAAAATTATACGAGTGTCGATAATTTGTACATATTTACTTATCTTTACAACATAATGTATCTAAATTGATGAAATATAATTTCTATTCACACGAAGTATGTAACATTTAAAAGCCATCTTATCTGGAACACACTGACGCAGTTAAATACATTTCTATTAATCACTATAATTAATTCAAAGATAATAATATTTTCAAAATTGATAATGAAACAAAATAAACAACTTCTTAAGGCAGAAAAGAAACGAATAATTATTTCTGATCCATGTCGAACACTTTAGATTTTTCGTTTAATTATCATATCCCTATATCTTCTATTGTTCGTGAGACTTACACAACTTTATTAAATTGTTTATTTGTTAAAAGGCTCTCACCACATCTGTTACCAAGCACTTTTAACTGAAGTTTTTTCTCTCACATTTATCAATTACAACTCGAAATCAGATATGTGCGATGAAACTGCTATAAACAAATTAGAGGAATGTGAAAATATCATCTACTTATGTTTTTTGTAACCAATGTAGACCGACTGGCTTTTAAACATTTACACAGTTTTTGGTATATAAACCATAACTTTATAGCAACCACTTCATAGTACGAGGTTCAGAATATTTAAGAAAAACAAAACAAAACATACTTGATGCTTTGTATTCTATAATGTTTGGTTTATGACGTACTCAACCATCTGTGTACTATAATGGCTGATTTATAATCCTCTACATAATCTAATGCTTGACTTGTAACATACCCAATACGGTGTAAACTTTAATGAATCTTAAACGTATTCAATTCTCTGTGTGTTAAAACGTGAGATTTAGGTAGTTATAAAACAACAATTAGTGTATAAAGAGGGTTTAGTACTTTATAAATCACACATTTTAGCACATTAGTGCACACAGACGGTTGATTTCTTTAAAAACTAGATATCAGAATACACTAATGTCTGGTTTATAATTATTCATTTATCTGTAAACGCTTACGTTTGATTTACAGTGTACTCAATCTTTCTTCATAAAGATTATTTCTGTGTTTTGCAGCATTTTATATCTGTTAGTTACCGATCCTATTTAACATTAACTGTAAATGTAACCTGTTCCAACATCAGTACATTATAATGATTAAGGCCTGGCATGGCCAAGCGTGTTAAGGCGTACGACTCGTAATCTGAGGGTCGCGGGTTCGCATCCCGGTCGCGCCAAACATGCTCGCCCTTTCAGCCGTGGGGCGTTATAATGTTACCGTCAATCCCACTATTCGTTGGTAAAAGAGTAGCCCAAGAGTTGGCGGTGGGTGGTGATGACTAGCTGCCTTCCCTCTAGTCTTACACTACTAAATTAGGGACGGCTAGCACAGATAGCCTTCGAGTATTTTTTGTGCGAAATTCAAAACAAACAAATAAACATTATAATGGAACAAATAGTGTTGTTGCAGATGATATATAGACAGAAATGCATAGACCCAGTATTAAGGCGTTCGACTCGTAATCCGAGGGTCGCGGATTCGAATCCCTGTCGCATCAAACATGTTCGCCCTTTTAGTCGTGGGGGCGTTATAATATGGCCTTCAATCCCACTATTCGTTGATAAAAGAGTAGCCCAAGAGTTGGCGGTGGGGGGTGATGACTAGTTTTACACTACTAGAATAGGGACGGCTAGCGCAGATAGCCCTCGAGTAGCTGGAAATCTTCGTTCAGTATCGACAACAACAACAACGTTGAGTAGATCTCCTGGTGATGTACAAGTACTTATCTCCTGTTTTGAATGTGTTAAGTACGTTTACTATTTACCTCTACCATACACGCTTCGTGACATTAAACATTCAGAATGTACCAAGCTAACAAGAATAAACTTTGGATATTGGAATTTTTTTTCAATATTTCCATGAGTGATGGAAAATTATTTTAATCTTAGTTGTTTAAGTGCCCTTAAACAAAGGATTTTTATTTTAAAATCATGATAACAGTCTATATATCCGATCATCTTTCCTCATTTTCAAGCATCAACGACTGAAACGTAGAGAGTTGCAAGTGAAAATGGCGTAAAAATTGACCCAGTCTTAGGTCCACAAAACGAGAAAATTAGCGTGACCGAATGGAAGGCTATACGTTCCACAATAAGTGACACATACCAAATGAAAATATGTATCGACAGCAAAGTTCACATTTCATTATTCTATTGCCGTTAATATGTTTCAGGTTTGATACTAGTCGTAAACCCATGTTCTTGTAATATATGATGGGTGAAAGTTACAGCAACAATGAAAAGTAACTACCATGTCTGTGTGCACTGCATGCCAAACAAGGTATGGTTTCACCAAGACAACACATTCAGCCCACATTTAAATGAACATGAGAGGCCCTTTATAACATGTATTCACAAACTGAACTTTATGTGCAGATATCTCACGTGAACTTCTGTATTAATAAATAGCTGGAATGAACCCTCTCAAGGCGTTATTTGTACATGTTTGGTAAACATTGGAAGGTATAATTTATACTAATATAAGAAATTAATATATATTTCTTTCACGCCCTAAGAACTAGTAACAGCCTCGAGGGAAAATTGTACTACTGAATTAAAATAACGTGGAAAATAAACTTTAATTTGTATTTCCAAACATGAAAAACTTCATATTAATATTTATTTATTGAATTCTTTTACTTTATTCCATTTTGTACATCTCAATGAAAGTCACGAATTTTTATTTTACTTATGATTTAAGGTACAATTCCAACGTAATTATTAATGTTTGTACATTATTTATTTATTTGAGTTTTGTATGACACCCTCAGCCACAGAGCAAAAAAAACAGAATAGTTTGAAATAAAATAGCAACAATTTGTTCTTGTAACTTGAGTAAAAGAGCGTTTTTATTGATTTTAGCCAATCGCTGTTTCCCAAAATCGTTTGTAGTGATGTATACCATTGGCTATACTTTAACTTCCAAATTTCATAGTCTACTGATGGAAACGCGTCATGTAAGTTTTCCATTCTTTCTTTCCATCTGTTCAAATCATAGAGGGTTTTATTTCAGTAAGGATATAATTT
>NW_027467782.1:40586368-40646598 GCF_004210375.1 Tachypleus tridentatus | reverse complement strand
TGAAATCCGCCAAACTAAAAAATCGCACTTTACTTGAAACCACGTAGCTAATACACAAATGAAGATATCTGCAATCGGGAAATGGCGTCGTAATCAGCTGATCTGTGCAAACCCAGCGACACCAAGCGGATTTCCCTGAACTAACTGGAGCCGCGCAATTCAAACAGTCCGCGTATTTTTGAACAAACTTCGTATATTACACTGTGACTGAATTACGTGTGAAAATTTTAAAATAATTTTAGGTGTAAAGTACTTTGTGAATCATTAAGGTCAGGCGGTCTTTAGCTATAAATAGACTTATTTAATGTAAAGGTCGAGATCTGAAGATCCTATAGTGATGATAGATAAACTGTTAAATGAAATATTGTGACCTTTGTTTTAGAATGTGTACGAACGGTTGAGTGGTTGGGTTTTAGTTGTAGATGGTTAGTTCTGTTATATACCCTAAATGTCCACAGACACTAGTTTTAAGTGTCGTTTAGTTTTGCCAATGTACGTGATCTTACAGTCGCTATTCGGCCCGGCATGGCCAAGCGCGTTTAGACATGCGACTCTTAATCTGAGGGTCGTGGTTCGCATCCGCGTCGCGCCAAACATTCTCGCCCTCCCAGCCGTGGGGGGCGTTATAATTTGACGGTCAATCCCACTATTCGTTGGTAAAAAAGAGTAGCCCAAGAGTTGGCGGTGGGTGGTGATGACTAGCTAAATTAGGGACGGCTAGCACAGATAGCAATCCAACAAACCGAGTAGCTTTGTGCGAAATTCTAAAACAAACAAAGAGTACAGTCGCTACACGTTCATTTATACATGAACCATGAATGTATAGGTTTAGGTATTTGATCTTTGTACTGAAATAGGTGTTTGATACAGAGATTAGGTCTGTATTATATTGTATCTAATTAGGTGTTTGATACTGAGATTAGGTCTGTATATTATTGTAGTGAAATAGGTGTTTGATACGAAGGTTATGTCTGTATATTATTGTACTGAAATAGGTGTTTGATACGGAGGTTAGTTCTGTATTTTATTCTAAACTGAATTTGAGGGTAGAAGGTTTTGTTAGAGACGAGAGTTGTTTTTTAATTAAAGGAAGGGAGATAATAAGGAAACCTTTATATTTTGATTATATATTTATTAATTATATATAAATATATTTATTATTCTGCAGCATAAAAAATTACGGAAAGAACTTCTTATGTTTCTCTTTTAATTTATTACGTTTTAACAAGCAAAGATGCTACACGTTTAAAAGAGAAAACAACCCTAACAAAATACTCGTAATAAAGAGGAGAAGGTGTCAAAGGCAGTCACATTTGACATATATCAATCTACAGTATTTCACCCTTGGTATAAAGTGAAGTATCATCTCACTGTACTTCTCCCATGATATAAAGTGAGGTCTCAACCTATGGTACTTTGCCTTTACTATAAACTGAGGTATCAACATATGGTACTTTGCCTTTACTATAAACTGAGGTATCAACCTATGGTACTTTGCCTTTACTATAAACTGAGGTATCAACTTACGCGATGGTTGGGATGCCTTCTCTCCAGTCTTACTCTGCTAAATTAGTCCTCGTAATTTTACGAGAAGTTCCAAAACAAACAAACTATCCTCAATAACGTTAAGTGTCCAGTTAAAGAAGAATAACAAACGTTGTGACACAGGGTGGTTTATTTCTAATGTTAACATGAATTTTCGTTCCATATATATTTGGAACGCATTTTGTTTTAAATTTATGACTAAAGAAAGACCTCGATCTCCAAAGATTCCTTGGTGTGCTAATTTAGCGTGTACTATCTCATAGTAAAGCCACATCGGGCTATCTGCTGACTCCACTGACAAGAATGGAACCGCTGATTGTAGCGTTGTAAATTTGTAGACTCACCGCTCTACCAGTGGAGGACGTTAATTTAGCGTTTGTAAAGATCACCTAAATGTTGCCCCCACCCCGTGATATCTGCAGACTTGTACTGCTAGAAACAAGGTTTTAATATCAGTGATGACGAGAAAACCAACTTGTAAAGAAAAATATATACGCAAAAAACATGTGGTTTAAATTTTCGCAAACCAAACGAGCCATTTTCACATATATATATATAATGTTTCAATATCCGTGTTGAGGAAAGCACAGAAAGACTATTGTGTAGCTTTGTGCTTAATAACAACAACAAGAAGTGAATGTTTAGTTTCACTGAGAAAGGATTGGTTTGGTTTCTTGTGAATTTCGCGCAAAGCTACTCGAGGACTACCTGCGCTCGCCATCTCTACTTTAACAGTGTAACATTAGAGGGAAGGCAGCTAGTCACCCCCGCTAATTTCATGGGCTACTACTTTTACCAACGAATAGTAGGATTGACCGTGAGTTTATAACGCCCCCACAGATGAATGGGCGAGCATGTTTGAGTGACAGGTATTAGAACTCGAGACTCTCAGATTGCGACTCGAGCGTCCTAAACACCTCATCATTCAGAAGTGTGTGTAAAGTGAAACGTTGAATATCCAGTTAAAACAAACTTAGTGCTATAAGACTGTCACACCAAACATGCTCGCCCTTTCAACCGTGAGGGCGTTATTACGTAACACTTAATCCCACATTTCGTGGGTAAAAGAGTAGCCCAAGAGCTGGTGGTGGGTGGTGATGACTAGCTACTTTCCCTCCAGTCTTAGACTCCTAATTAAGTACGGCTAGCGCAGATAGCCCTCATGTAGCTTTAGGCAATTTTCAGAAACAAACAATAAGATTGTTTGCTTTCCATTATTAAAATGTTTAAATATACACTACATGAATTATTTAAAAAATCTAATTTATTTTGAATATTAAGCGCTAATCTGAACTAGTCTGACAGGGTAATTTTCTTATTCACTTGGTTTCAGCCAATCAACAGTGAGAAGCCAATTTCGACTTAAGCATCTAAAAAAGTAATGTTAACGTAAGTAATAACTTGTTGGTTTATGTTTTGCTGTCAACTTAGCTTTCAAGTTGATTTAGATTTAATTTCTATGAATTATCTTGGTTAGTTCTACAGTGATGGTCAAATGTTATTTAAAATAAATAAAATTCTGTCATTTTATTATGAAAATTGGTTTGTTTTGAATTCCGCACAGAGCTACTCCAGGGCTATCTGTGCTAGCCGTTCCCAATTTAGCAGTGTAAGACTAGAGGAAACGCAGCTAGTCATCACCTCCCACTGCTAACTCTTGGGCTACTCTTTACATACGAATAATGGATTGACCGTCACATTATAACACTCCCAAAACTGAAAGGGCGAGTATGTTTGTGTGACGGGATTCAAACCCATCACCCTCGGATTGCAAATCAAGTACCTTAACCACCAGGCCATACCGGGCGTATTATGAAGATACATTGACCATCTGTGAGTAATCAGAGTAAAAAAATATATTTAATATTATTTTACCTACTTATAAATGACTTAGTAAAGCACAACCAGTATAATGTACGTTATATACCTATATATATATACATAAATTATATTTTACGTAACGGTTAATTTCATTGAGGAGAAATTATAAATAATTTTTAAAAAGAGGGTAAAATGAAAAATATAATATTTTATCACAAAATATAACTAAAAGTATTTAACATATATAATATGAAAATATGTTAATTTGTTATTTTGTTTATGGGTCTTATGTAGTTAAGCAATATAACTATTCAATGGGCTATCTTTATTACGCCCACGCTGAATGTTAAAACCTGGTGTTAGAAAAAATAAGCCTTCTGGCTTACCACTGAGACAGTGGGAGCTTTATTATTACTAGTACGGTATAAAACTTGACAATCCTTAATTAAAATAAGCCTTCTGGCTTACCACTGAGACAGTGGGAGCTTTATTATTACTAGTACGGTATAAAACTTGACAATCCTTAATTAAAATAAGCCTTCTGGCTTACCACTGAGACAGTGGGAGCTTTATTATTACTAGTACGGTATAAAACTTGACAATCCTTAATTAAAATAAGCCTTCTGGCTTACCACTGAGACAGTGGGAGCTTTATTATTACTAGTACGGTATAAAACTTGACAATCCTTAATTAAAATAAGCCTTCTGGCTTACCACTGAGACAGTGGGAGCTTTATTATTACTAGTACGGTATAAAACTTGACAATCCTTAATTAAAATAAGCCTTCTGGCTTACCACTGAGACAGTGGGAGCTTTATTATTACTAGTACGGCATAAAACTTGACAATCCTTAATTAAAATAAGAACCTTGGTTCTTATCCTGTTGGTTAATAAATTCGTTTTGATTTCAGTCATGGATCTTGTATAAGAAAAAAATTCCAATGTTTAAATCAGTGAATATGTTCGTATTACATCTCAGTCTAACTAAAATAACCTTAAAAGTTGAATAAGGTTTGTCATATCTATCAGGAATTTGGTTAAGGTCAAGCACCCTACCTTCTGATTTTCATTTTCTCTGGTCAACCAGAACTTCTCAATACTGAAGAAGTTACTCTCGATTCAAAGGATCTTTGAAGATTGTCAGTGGTAATGAGACAGCCATGATTAACCATTTAGATAGGACCTCACGAGAGAACAGATCAGCTGTACTCAGCCATTTCTGGCTTTTCAAGACTAGGTACAGACAACAAAATTTTCTTAACCTGGTTTCTGATCAGCCAGACGGTGGCGACTCTCTCAGGACAGTAAGTGACGTCTTCAACTACACAGTAAACCATTTCTCTCTGTCCACAGAGAAGAATTGAATCCCGGTTTATAGAGCTGTAAATTGATAAACCTATTACTGATCCACTGAGATATTGTTTCGCTTTAAAACTCAACCGATTTCACTTAGAATTCAACAGCGTTCTTAGTTCTTTCCAATATATCAACACGACCAAAGTAACCAGAACGATCTATACAGATTAGCTCATAACGAGATTTCCATTTCAGTTGCTAAAGGAACATTTCTCGATCCATGTTTCATATTTTAAAAATATAAATAGCATTGAGTTTTTCCACATATTCTATGTGTTGCTAATTCCTATCAGGGCGTTAATAGAAACGTCCTATTAAGGTTATTAGCAACAGTAAACTCTAAAAGCACTTAAGAGAGGAAATGTGAGTTAAAATGAAATTTCGGTGGATATTTACTTCTTATTTTGTTTTGAATTTCGCACAAACCTACAAGAAAGCTATTTGCATTAACCGTTCCCAATTTAGCAGCGTGAGAATAGAGGGAAAGCAGCTATCCATCCATACCCATCGCCAAATCTTGGGCTACTCTTTTATCAATGAATAGTGGCATTGGCCGTCACATTATAACGCTCCCACGGCTGTAAAGGTAAGAACTTTCGGTGGAATGTGGATTAGAACACAAAACCCTCAGAGTACGAGTCAAACACCCTAACCATCTGGTCATGCCGGGCTGGACAATCACTACCCAACAATCATTCAGTTCTGGAACACCACCTACCCATTTCTCTCTTAACTATTCTTTGCAGTTTCTCACTGCCTGGTAGAAATAGAGGTTCATATCCTGTTGTATACAGACGTTTAATTCATGTGTGAGTTAACAAAATACCACTTAGACACTTCTAGTTAGCTACGGTGGGCGTTACCCTAATGTTGCTGATAATAAATAAAACTACAGTATGGTGTTCTCAAAGCGTGTTCACCTGGTGTTGTATTAAAGAACAAGACATATAAATTGCATTAGATTGATTATAAATGAAGTTACATAACCAGATAACAATCTGTACGAAAGTACTGATGATGTGCAGTTGTTGTTACATGTAACTTATAAACGTTTTAGAACTGACACTAAGGTACCAATGATGTATGTCAGTTGTCGTTACATATCAGTTATAAAAGTGAATTTGTGGCACAAGGCATCAGTTGTATAGATTAGCTGTCGTTACATCCTAATTTCTGACACAATGCACCAATGGTGAATATTAGCTGTCGTTACATGTCGTTTGTGACACAAGGCACCAATAATATAGTTCAGGTGTCGTTACACGTTAGTGTGTGACACAAGGCACCAGTATTATAGATTAACTGTTGTTACATGTCAGTTTATGACACAAGGCACCAGTGGTGCTATATTTAATTGTTAACCGAAGGTTTTTGGACATGTGTTTACTAAAACTCTCGTAAAATGTGGTCTACTTTATTTAATGAGTGAAAAACTTTTCAAGTAGATTTTTAAAAATAATAAATAAAAGTTAGAAACATATTCCTTTTAGAAGATAAATATCTGGGATATTATCAAGTCCCTTTGACAAAAGTCTCCCAGTGAGTATACAGACTCGAAGGTCTAAAAAATCCAAGCCAAACCTTCCCATAGTGGGCCCTTACAAGGGTTTTACCTGTTGTTGTTTCGCGAAAACGTAGTACACAACTGAATATAAAGCAAAAAATAGCGGTTATTTCTTCAAAACTCAAGAATTCTGTTCTTAACACCTATCGGCGATAACCTTAAAACATTGTTGTTTCTTTGAGGCATCATAGGATACGTCTAGAAGGCGAGCTTTGAGCTGCAAAGGTATTTTATATGCAAAACGGCTCGTTTGGGCTGAGAAAACACTTTACATAGAAGAACAACGTTTCGACCTTCTTCGGTCATCGTCAGGTTCACAAAGAAAGAGGTAACTGATCGGAAGCTGACCACATGTTTGAAAGGTTGTGTAACTGTGTGTCGAAATGTAGAGGCGGTATTAGATGTTTGAATATATACACTTTTATTTATTATATTAATATAGGTAGCTAAGGCGTTCCTTTATATTGGTTTATTTTGGGTTTAAGTTGTTGTATAAGTAAGGCTTCTTTAATTTTACGTTTGTTTATGTTTGTTTCTTTATTTAGTATTGAGTGTTTTCTTATGGTTATGTTGTGTTTATTTGACTTGCAGCAAATCGAAAACGTGTGAAGGTGACTTTTATGTTCTTTGAATCTGGTTCCATTTTTCACTTGTTTCTCCAATATAGAAGTCGTGGCAGTTATTCATTGTATTTTATAAATAATGTTGGCGTGGTGTTTGTCAGTGTAGTTTTACATAGTATAGACCTCAGTTTTGTGCCGGGTTTTTTGAATACACTGGTATTAATGGAATGTCATATTTTGTTACTAATTTTCGTCAAATGTTGGTTATTTGTTAGTCTGATGTCGGGAATATATGGTATACAGCAGCATATGGTTCGCAGTTTTGATCGTGAGCCGTATTTACTTTAGTTGGTTGATTTTGCTTTCAGGTGTGTGCGTATAATGCATTCACGGTTTGCGAGGAAACCATTGATGTTGGTGAAGTATTGTTTTATTTTGTTAATTCATCGTTACCTTTATCTGGTGAGCATAGTTTTATGGTACTGTGTTATTTGGTTTCTTAGTATGCCGAGTTTTTGTTTTGTTTCATGTGCTGAGTCCCAAGGAATGTATAGTCCAGTATGGGTGATTTTTCGGTGGATTTCTGTTTGAAATTGTGTATCAGTTCTTGTAATTTTGAGGTTAAGAAATGATATTTGATTGTTTTCTTCCTGTTCACATGTGAAGTTGATGTTGGGATGTACAGAGTTAATGTGATTGAAAAATTAAGTATGTGCTCTGTAGATTTGAATCCCGCAACCGTGTCATCTACATATCTATACCAGTATAGTGGTGGATGTAATGCTGTGTTAATTGCTTGTTTCAACTTGTGTCATAAAAATATTGGCTAGAACTGGTGATACTGGGTTGCCCATGCTTAGGCCGTTTGTTTGTATATAAAGTTTGGTTGTTGAACATGAAGTTTGTCTTTTATCGTGGTGAATTCTATGAGGGTTGCTAACTGGTTACTGGGAATTTCTATAGTTGAGTTAGGTCTCGATATAGAGTTTCTAAGATATTTGCAGGCTTCAGTGGTTGGAACTGTAAAGAGGGATATAACATCGAAACTGGCCATTAAGGCTTTATGATTGTTGATTTAGATTAGACTTGAAATTAAAAGAGTCTTTGATAAATGAGCTGGCTGATGTTACATATTTGGAGAATGCCCATGCTATGTATTTACCAATATTTATCAAAGACTCTTTTAATTTCAAGTCTAATCTAAATCAACTTAATCATAAAGCCTTAATGGCCAGTTTCGATGTTATATCCCTCTTTACAGAAGTTCCAACCACTGAAGCCTGCAAGATAGCCTTAGAACTCTATATCCGAGACCCTAACCCAACTATAGAAATTCCCAGTAACCAGTTAGCAACCCTCATAGAATTCACCACGATAAAGACAAACTTCATGTTCAACAACCAAAACTATATACAAACAAACGGCCTAAGCATGGGCAACCCAGTATCACCAGTTCTAGCCAATATTTTTATGACACAAGTTGAAACACAAGCAATTAACACAGCATTACATCCACCACTATACTGGTATAGATATGTAGATGACACGGTTGCGGGATTCAAATCTACAGAGCACATACTTAATTTTTTCAATCACATTAACTCTATACATCCCAACATCAACTTCACATGTGAACAGGAAGAAAACAATCAAATATCATTTCTTAACCTCAAAATTACAAGAACTGATACAATACCCCAAACAGAAATCCACCGAAAAATCACCCATACTGACTATACATTCCTTGGGACTCAGCACATGAAACAAAACAAAACTCAACATACTAAGAAACCAAATAAACACAGCCATAAAACTATGCTCACCAGATAAAATTAACGATGAATTAGACAAAATAAAACAATACTTCACTAACATCAATAAGTTTCCACAAACCGTAGAAAACATTATACGCACACACCTAGACAGAAAGCAAAATCAACCAACTAAAGTAAATACAGCTCACGAATCAAAACCACGAAACCATATACTGCTGTATACCATATATTCCCGACATCAGCAAACAAATAACCAACATTTGGCAAAAAATTAGTAACAAAATATGACATTCCAATTAATACCAAATTTATTCAAAAACCCGGCACAAAACTGAGGTCTATACTATGTAAAAAACTACACTGACAAACACCACACCAACATTATTTATAAAATACAATGTGATAACTGCCACGACTTCTATATTGGAGAAACAAGTAGAAAATGGAAACCAGATTCAAAGAACATAAAAGTCACCTTCACACGTTTTCGAACACTGCAAGTCAAATAAACACAACATAACCATAGAAAACACTCAAATACTAAATAAAGAAACAAACATAAACAAACGTAAAATTAAAGAAGCCTTACTTATACAACAACTTAAACCCAAAATAAACCAATATAAAGGAACGCCTTTATACCTATATTAATATAATAAATAAAATTATATATTCAAACATCTAATACCGCCCTCTACATTTCGACACACAGTTACACAACCCCTTTCAAACATGTGGTCAGCTTCCGGTCAGTTACCTCTTTCTTTGTGAACCTGACGATGACCGAAGAAGGTCGAAACGTTGTTCGCTCTTCTATGTAAAGTGTTTTCTCAGCCCAAACGAGCCGTTTTTGCATATAAATTTCTCAACAAGTGGGTTTCTCGTCATCACTGCAAAGGTATTGTTTATCTGAGAATCAAGAATCATGTTGACGGGAGCGGGGACAACTCTAAAACTGTAAATATTATTGTAAATAATAAATGGAACTAGTGTATAATACTCAAGAGAATGTAAAGAGAGAGTAGGCGGTCCTCACTTACTTACAAGCGAAAAAAAATGTTATTACATGATGAACTAATATCAAATTAACGGACAATTTAATATCATTCAGTTGTTAATAAATATTAATAGGTATATATATATATATATCACAACGTTTTCATCCAAATTTAACGAATTGCGTTGTTTGTTTCTATTTCGAAACAGTATGTCCCCCTAGTGGCTCATTGGCAAGAATAACTGTGGATTGTAATCGAATAATAGTCTCTAGTGGCTAAGCAGTATGTTTGAAAATTTATATTTCTAAAGTTTATAGTCGATTGTTGCGTCAGGGAGGGGGTGTATCGCAAACAACTTATTAGGCATCTTTGCGTTTACGTCAGAACATTTAAAACATGTAACTAGCACACAATGCTCTCTGTTGGCTAACATTCACATTCGTGAAAACGAATGAATATTAGTATATTTTTATATTAATTTTTAATACTTCAATAACAATATAGTAATTCTGTACGTTATTGTCAATGAATAAAAAGGGCTATTTTAGACATTTTATCACATTCTTAGGTTATACTGGTGAATTAGAACAACTAAGCAGAGGTTCTTAGTGCTAAAATGTGTTAGATTACCTTCATTTCTCAGCATGGGCAAGCGTGTTAAGGCGTTCGACTCGTAATCCGAGGGTCGCGGGTTCGCATCTTCATCGCGCCAAACATGCTCGTCCTTTCCGCCGTGGGGGCGTTATAATGTGCGATCAATCCTACTATTCGTTGGTAAAAGAGTAGCCCAAGAGTTGGCTGTGGGTGGTGATGAGTAGCTGCCTTCCTCTAGTCTTACACTGCTAAATTAGGGACGGCTAGCGAAGATAGCCCTCGAGTAGCTATGCGCGAAATTCTAAAACAAAACATATCAATAACCTCAAGAAGCTGGAATATTATTTTCATAACGTCCTTTACTGGATCACGTAAATACGAGTCCATCCTGTTAGGCTCTGGTTTGCATTTAAGCACAAAGCTACACGATGAGCTATCTGTGCTCTGCCCACTACAGGTATCAAAATCTGGATTCTAGCGTTTAAGTCTGCAGACATACAGCTGTGTGACTGGGAGAGGCTTTGTTATATTATTCATGAAAATTATAATTTTCATTTATGGACAGGGAAACGTCTTAAAGTCACTTGATCGCAACTGCTTCGATTTGACTCTCCTAGTTTGAAGCAACACTGAAGGTAGTTGATTGTTTCGGAAATTCACGCAAAGCTACAAAAGAGTTGTTTTGAGCTAACGATCCCTAATTATGAAATGACAAACTAGAAGAATTGCGCTTCCCAGTTGGTGATTCTGAAGGTACGACTTAGATAGACCATTGTATGGCTTTCTGTTTAATAGCAAAAAAAACACAAAAATAATCTATGCAACTAAATTAAAGGCACCCATTGTTAACTCTTTGGTTCTTGTGCCAATTTAATAGAAGCTATATATATATAATTTTTAATTTGAAAGTGCAAGTATTGAATTAGCGAATAAAATAAAAGTTATAAGTGTGATCAATTAGTTTTTTCTTTATCAGCTGAGGAACTTTGAGTTTTAATTCATAAATCACAGATTTCGAATCAGTCATACTTTTTGAAAACTAATATGTTAATAAAATTGAAAACTTTAATTTTTTCTACACCTTGAAGGAACGTACGGCATATTCGATACTCGATTTACTAATATAACGCTTATTCTTAACTCCAATTTCCAGTGACATAGCAACAAGTCTGAAAACTTATAACGCTAAAAAGTGGATTTTGACACCAGTTGCGGGCACTGATCAGATAGTCAATTGTGTTGCTTTGTATTTGACTGTACGCTTCTCGGCCTTTTGGCTCAGATCGAAATGTAGTACCGGATTGTTGGTAAGACGTTGTTTTCATTATCGTCCAGTTAAATTTGTTCCTCGTGTTTTAAGTATTGCTCTTATTTTTTGACCTTAACGGTTTTTTTCACATTTAAGTGTGTTTGTTAATGTACTATTGTAGTCGGAATGTCTACGACCATCCGCCCGTATTCTCCTAGGCCGTAGTTCATTCGTCTTGTGGTGCCCACGGCTTAGCATTCTTTGCAGGTGATACACGCTGTCGAGGCTAGCCATGTGAAATGTTTGTAACATTTTGGCAGCGGTCGATAAGTTAAGACACTGACGTCGGCCGCTCACGCCCGTCACCTGCTGGACCAAGGATACTTTCCCTTCGGCGATCAACGTGTGTTTGTGGAACCGGCTGGGATGAACATTAAGTGAATGACTATCTGGTCCATCCCGTATAAGATGTCCCATGACGTCATCAAGGACGTGTTATTGAGGTATGGGATGGTACGAAAGATTGAACACGAGGCGCATCAAAAGTGGCCGTCTGTGTACACTAGGAACCGGCAAGTCTGTATGGACATGAAAAAGCCAATCCCAAACTTCATCTTCGTGAAAGGGTTCCGGCTGATGGTTAACTGCCCGGGAATGACACGACTGTGTCGCCGCTGTGGTCTCGAAGGTCACCTGTCAACTGCATGTCAGACCCTATGGTGCGGGATATGTCTTACCTTTGGACACACCGACAGTGACTGTACTGTCACGTGCAATGTTTGTAGTGGCGGCCACACGTCCTCGCAATGTCCGAGGCGTGTGGCAAGTTACGCTGCGGTGGCTGTGAGGCCGCCAACGGTTGTGCGACCCAAAGGGTTTCCTTCCTTGCTAAGGATGAGGTTGGAGACGAATTGTTAGCCCTCGTCCAGGGGCTATGTTCTGTTGAGTCTGTCACTGAGTCTTGGTGGGCGAGTCTCATGGAAGCCTGTGTTTCCTGGCTGAGGCAGGCTGGCATGCGGATTTCACAGGCCCTCCGTCTGACCTTGCGAAGCAGGCAGGACGTCTTGGCTGCTTTGCTTTGTGGCAGACCGATGGACTGCTGGGTCTTCTCGACATCGAGAATTTACGTAGGGTAATAGACTTGGATTATTCCAAGCTATTCCATGCTACGTGTGTCTCTAGTCTGATAAAGTCACTCGATCTCAGAACCATTACTAGAGTTTCTCTGTGCAAGGCACGGAGATAGCTAAGAACAGACAGACACGTGTCCAGTCTGGTGTTGGAGAATGATCGATCGTCATCTGAGATATCTGATTTCTTAGATACGTGCCACGGCTATTATAACCGTTTATATGCGGCTACACCAGTGGATGAGGAGTTGTGGGACGACATTACTATGTTTTTGCCTTCTTTCGACTCCTCCTTTCACGACCAGCTGGTGAAACCAATCAGTTTGGGAGAGTGTTGGTCAACCCTTGGTCCTTGCCACTGGAAAGTGTCCTGGGCCAGACGGACTGCCAGTAGATATAACCACGTGTGGCTGGTCGTCGGATCCTTGTTTGTGAGGCTCTTCAATAACTGTCTGACTGCAGGGACTATGCCTCCGGGAACGTTGGATGGGATCATTACTCTAATTTGTAAGGATCTCAGCCAGTCAGAAGATCTTTCCTCGTGGCGTCCCATATCGCTCCTTAATGTGGACGGCGAGATTATTTCTAAGGTCCTGTGTGCCCGTTTGGGTGCAGTTGTGCCTTCCTTGGTTCACTGCACTCACACTTGAGGCATCCGGGACAGAAGTATTCAACAAAATTTGGAGCTTCTCAGGGATATGTTCCACTACATCACGGATCGGGATATCTCTGCTATCTTTGTGTCCCTCGGTAACAGTAAAGCGTTTGATCGAGCTCACCACGGCTTTCTGTGGTATGTTCTGGAGAGGTATGACTTCCCTCCAGTTTTTATCCAATATGTGCGAACCATGTATTCGACTGCTTCGAGCAGGCTCTTGGTAAATGGGTACCTGTCGTCTTCCTTGCCCATTTTACAGGAGTTCGCCAAGGTTGCTCACTGTCTTCTACGCTTTATGCGTTGGTTATAGAGTATCTGCTCTCTTCCCTGTATCACTCGGTTTCGGTACGTGGTCTTCAGATTCTTGGGGTTCGAGCGTGACTTATGTTGCGCATGCAGAAGATGTGAACCTGTTCCTTGCCAACTTTACGTCTTTAGGTTCGGCGTTGGCCATTATCCATAGATACTATCAGGCCAGTGCTGCCCAGCTGAGTTTTACTAAGTCTCGTGCGAGAACGTTTGGCAAGTGGGCCTCATCTACCGATTCCCCGTTTGGTTTGGTTTGGACCTCCTCCCGGTCACTTGCTTCGGGGTTTGTTTTCTTGCGGGCTCTGGGGCTGATTTGGAGGGGTAATTCAGCAGTACACGATTACAGCTACTGCCATGTTAACTTGTTTGATATGGCGGAGGTGGTAAAGAGGAGAATACTCCCTTGGTATGGTACCTTGGGGCTGTTCTTCCTCTTGGTGACTGCACTGCACGAGCCATTGAACGTCATGTCTTCACCTTCCTGTCGGATGGCAAACCAGAGAGAGTGTCTAAGATTTCCTTAACGCGGCCGTCTTGCAGGGGAGGTCCGGGCGTACCATGTGTCCGGACCCAGTGTCTTTCTCTTCTACTCTCCTCTACGTTTCTGTTGTCTGTCTGTGGAGGGTCATGTTTGTTGCCCCTCGTTCGTTTCCTGGTTGGCACGGGGTGCAGGCTCTTTGGTGTTCTTTTGGGCCAGCAGACACCAATGTGTTTTGATCATCCTTTCTGATATATTGACGCTGCTGCTGCGATTCGGCGGTGTCGTGCTGTGGCTGCAGACGGACTCCCGTTTCGTCCCCAATGTCGGGAGATCTGGGAGAGAGTTGCGCTCCTTTTCCGAGTCCTGCCTCTCACGGTGGAGACTGTTCTGTGTCATGTACTGATCCCTGTTCCCAGTCATCTGGCCTTTTCCTTTCAATATACACTAACTATTGTTAAGTATGTCATCTGGCTTGCTTGAAACAAGTTAGTTTACGAGCAAGCACCGGTGTCGTACTTTTAGATATTGGGAAGGGCCAGATATAGACTATTACTCCGACTTCAGACGGACTATCATCGTTTGAGTCCAGGGATATTTTATCATCTGTGGCGACCGGACGTCTCGGCTCTTTGTGCTTTGGTAGGGGTCAGGTGGAGATTGGATTCTGAGCTATCCTGTTTCTGCCCTTGCTTTGTTTTAGTTAACTTTTATTTACCTTATTTTATTTTTGTACATTAAATTTTGTTTAACACGCTGTTTTTAACTTGTATAATTTTGCTGTGTTTTTACATTTTTACTTTTGTACATCTTGTTGTACATTTTGCTATATTTAACTTGTGTTTTATTTTTAATTTCTGCTCACATTTTGTTCATTCTACATGTTTATTAAAATTGTATCTTTTTGTTTAACTTTAATCTACTTTGTTTAACTTTTGTACATTTTTACTTTGCTTATTTTCCCTTGTATTTCTACTTTTTTGTATAATTTTGCTGTGTTTTATTTACTTTGTGTCTTTTTGTCATTTTTGTTTTGTAATTTCTGTACATTTTTCTCACTGTCACCATTTTTGTCATTATTTCATTGTACATTTTGCTTTTTGTACAGTCCCTTGTTTTGGTTTTGTACTGTTCCTTGTTTTTTCAATAAACACAAATTGGGCTTTGTGTTTTAATTGTACATAAACAAAGCTTGATACGTTCTTTATTTTTAAGTATATAGTTAATTTCTTTTCAATAGATGTCGCCAAAAATGTGAACACTATGAAATTAGCTTAAATACTAACTGCTCAAGAGTTTAAGACCATAACAAAAATAAGTCCTAAACAGGGTAGGAAATGCCCAACAAGAGGTCTCAGTAGTGAGTTGCACGGCCGTCATTGCGTATAACTGCAAACACTCGCTTTGGCATGATCGATAGAGGCGTTTGCAAAAGGCTGGCTGGAATGTTATTCCAAGTGGTAAAGATGGCTTCACGAAAATCATGCACTGTTTGAAATTGATATCCATTTTTATAGACTTCCCTTGCCATCCACCCCCAAACATTTTGAATGGGGTTCAGTTCGAATGAACACGTTGGATGGTCCAAAAGTATCACGTTATTCGCCAAGAAAAATTCCTTTGTTCTGTGGGCATTGTAGATTGCAGCGTTGTCCTGCTGAAAGATCCAGTCATTTCTACACAAGCGAGGACCTTCAGTCAATAAGGATGCTCTCTCCAACATGTCAATGTAGCCGACTGCTGTTTGACGCCCCTGTATAACTTGAAGCTCCATTGTTCCATGGAAGAAGAAAACACCTCAGATCATGGTGGAACCTCCTCTACTGTGTCGTGTAAAAAATGTCTCTGGTGGGATATCCTTATCGTGCCAGTAATGTTGAAAGCCATCTGAACCGTTCTGGTTAAATTTTGTCTCATCAGAGAACAAAACCTTCGTCCACTTTTCTATGTCTCATGTTTGGTGCTTCTCAGCAAAGTTTAACCGAGCTGTTTCTGTGGTGTGAAAGGAGGCGTGGCCTTTAGATACGTTTACGGTTTTCAACGCCCTTCTCTCGTCGATACCCTTTTATTGTTCTTCAGCTGCATTCTGCGTCCGTAAGTACCTTAATCTGATTCGACGATCGCCTGGTGTCTTGCCAGACAACCCGTCGAATCCTCCTGATCGACGCCGGCGAAACTTTCTTGGGCCGACCACTTGAAATTCTCGTTCCGTATTCTTCAGGATCCTTTAAGAAATTTGCAACAGCAGTTTTACTACGCCCAATTTTACTAGCGATGGCACGCTGAAAGAGATCTTGCTTTTGCAGCTCGACAATTCTGCTATGTTCAAATTCTGTCAACTTTTTAGCCTTTGCCATGTAACATAGGAAATGTCAGTGGATGATGTTGATAACGATAATGCTTGAACACAAATGACTAAATTTCGTCACGTGTTTACCGATTAACGCTTCGTTTCAGTATTATCTTGAAACTTTAACTAGCAAGTATTTAGGCTAATTTCATAGTGTTCACATTTTCCATATTAAATGCTAAAAACGTTTTTTATTTTTATTTTCTCTTTTCTTATTTTCATCTTTCTAAGCTCTTCTCAAATAAGTGGTTGAGTCTAACAAAGAAAAATGCATTTTTTATGTTCATTGGCCTTAAGATGTTGGTAAGCAGAGTATGTGTATAGAAACATGATCCAGTAAATCATGAATATTTTTCATAAAGAAACAGTCATATCTCTGTGTGATGACATGTGAGGTGAATTTGGTTGAAGGTGTTCATACTCCAAACAACAAACATAGAATTTATTTGTTTTAACCAAAATCAGTTCAGCTGATCGTCACATCTTCGAGGAGAAAAAAGTGAACGTAGTCGGCGATGTGTTTCGATCCTATAATATCAGACTTTAAGTATACAACATTGATCTAAATATTTTCCCCATTTATTATAGTTATAACACAAAACAACCGTAAACTCGTTAGAATGTACGTTTTGTACAGGTTGTATAGTTCATTTTTTTCTGTCCCGAAGCAGGTAGATATTTTGTTTGTTTGATTTTTGAATTTCGTTGAAAAATACAGAAGGGCTGTCTGCACTAGCCTTCCCTCATTTAGTAGTATGAGACTAGAAGAAAAGCAAGTAGTCTTCACTACCCAGCGCCAGTTCTTGGGTCACACTTTTATAAATGAATAGTGGGATTAACCGTCTTATTATAACGGACCCACGACGAGCTCTCCTGACACTCAGATTACCTCATGACCATACTGTGCCGGTAGACATACACTTCGTCAACAGTAACGAGATACTTCTCTTTCTTACATGACAGAATGCTTGGTGTGACCTGTATTACACTCAGATTACCTCATGACCATACTGTGCCGGTAGACATACACTTCGTCAACAGTAACGAGATACTTCTCTTTCTTACATGACAGAATGCTTGGTGTGACCTGTATTACACTCAGATTACCTCATGACCATACTGTGCCGGTAGACATACACTTCGTCAACAGTAACGAGATACTTCTCTTCTAACATGACAGAATGCTTGGTGTGACCTGTATTACACTCAGATTACCTCATGACCATACTGTACCGGTAGACATACACTTCGTCAACAGTAACGAGATACTTCTCTTCTTACATGACAGAATGCTTGATGTGACCTGTATTACACTCAGATTACCTCATGACCATACTGTGCCGGTAGACATACACTTCGTCAACAGTAACGAGATACTTCTCTTCTAACATGACAGAATGCTTGGTGTGACCTGTATTACACTCAGATTACCTCATGACCATACTGTACCGGTAGACATACACTTCGTCAACAGTAACGAGATACTTCTCTTTCTAACATGACAGAATGCTTGGTGTGACCTGTATTACACTCAGATTACCTCATGACCATACTGTACCGGTAGACATACACTTCGTCAACAGTAACGAGATACTTCTCTTTCTTACATGACAGAATGCTTGGTGTGACCTGTATTACACTCAGATTACCTCATGACCATACTGTGCCGGTAGACATACACTTCGTCAACAGTAACGAGATACTTCTCTTTCTAACATGACAGAATGCTTGGTGTGACCTGTATTACACTCAGATTACCTCATGACCATACTGTGCCGGTAGACATACACTTCGTCAACAGTAACGAGATACTTCTCTTTCTTACATGACAGAATGCTTGGTGTGACCTGTATTACACTCAGATTACCTCATGACCATACTGTGCCGGTAGACATACACTTCGTCAACAGTAACGAGATACTTCTCTTTCTAACATGACAGAATGCTTGGTGTGACCTGTATTACACTCAGATTACCTCATGACCATACTGTGCCGGTAGACATACACTTCGTCAACAGTAACGAGATACTTCTCTTTCTAACATGACAGAATGCTTGGTGTGACCTGTATTACACTCAGATTACCTCATGACCATACTGTGCCGGTAGACATACACTTCGTCAACAGTAACGAGATACTTCTCTTTCTTACATGACAGAATGCTTGGTGTGACCTGTATTACACTCAGATTACCTCATGACCATACTGTGCCGGTAGACATACACTTCGTCAACAGTAACGAGATACTTCTCTTTCTAACATGACAGAATGCTTGGTGTGACCTGTATTACACTCAGATTACCTCATGACCATACTGTGCCGGTAGACATACACTTCGTCAACAGTAACGAGATACTTCTCTTTCTAACATGACAGAATGCTTGGTGTGACCTGTATTACACTCAGATTACCTCATGACCATACTGTGCCGGTAGACATACACTTCGTCAACAGTAACGAGATACTTCTCTTTCTTACATGACAGAATGCTTGGTGTGACCTGTATTACACTCAGATTACCTCATGACCATACTGTGCCGGTAGACATACACTTCGTCAACAGTAACGAGATACTTCTCTTCTTACATGACAGAATGCTTGGTGTGACCTGTATTACACTCAGATTACCTCATGACCATACTGTGCCGGTAGACATACACTTCGTCAACAGTAACGAGATACTTCTCTTTCTTACATGACAGAATGCTTGGTGTGACCTGTATTACACTCAGATTACCTCATGACCATACTGTGCCGGTAGACATACACTTCGTCAACAGTAACGAGATACTTCTCTTTCTTACATGACAGAATGCTTGGTGTGACCTGTATTACACTCAGATTACCTCATGACCATACTGTGCCGGTAGACATACACTTCGTCAACAGTAACGAGATACTTCTCTTTCTTACATGGCAGAATGCTTGGTGTGACCTGTATTACACTCAGATTACCTCATGACCATACTGTGCCGGTAGACATACACTTCGTCAACAGTAACGAGATACTTCTCTTTCTTACATGACAGAATGCTTGGTGTGACCTGTATTACACTCAGATTACCTCATGACCATACTGTGCCGGTAGACATACACTTCGTCAACAGTAACGAGATACTTCTCTTTCTTACATGACAGAATGCTTGGTGTGACCTGTATTACACTCAGATTACCTCATGACCATACTGTGCCGGTAGACATACACTTCGTCAACAGTAACGAGATACTTCTCTTTCTTACATGACAGAATGCTTGGTGTGACCTGTATTACACTCAGATTACCTCATGACCATACTGTGCCGGTAGACATACACTTCGTCAACAGTAACGAGATACTTCTCTTTCTTACATGACAGAATGCTTGGTGTGACCTGTATTACACTCAGATTACCTCATGACCATACTGTGCCGGTAGACATACACTTCGTCAACAGTAACGAGATACTTCTCTTTCTTACATGACAGAATGCTTGGTGTGACCTGTATTACACTCAGATTACCTCATGACCATACTGTGCCGGTAGACATACACTTCGTCAACAGTAACGAGATACTTCTCTTTCTTACATGACAGAATGCTTGGTGTGACCTGTATTACACTCAGATTACCTCATGACCATACTGTGCCGGTAGACATACACTTCGTCAACAGTAACGAGATACTTCTCTTTCTAACATGACAGAATGCTTGGTGTGACCTGTATTACACTCAGATTACCTCATGACCATACTGTGCCGGTAGACATACACTTCGTCAACAGTAACGAGATACTTCTCTTTCTAACATGACAGAATGCTTGGTGTGACCTGTATTACACTCAGATTACCTCATGACCATACTGTGCCGGTAGACATACACTTCGTCAACAGTAACGAGATACTTCTCTTTCTAACATGACAGAATGCTTGGTGTGACCTGTATTACACTCAGATTACCTCATGACCATACTGTGCCGGTAGACATACACTTCGTCAACAGTAACGAGATACTTCTCTTTCTTACATGACAGAATGCTTGGTGTGACCTGTATTACACTCAGATTACCTCATGACCATACTGTGCCGGTAGACATACACTTCGTCAACAGTAACGAGATACTTCTCTTTCTAACATGACAGAATGCTTGGTGTGACCTGTATTACACTCAGATTACCTCATGACCATACTGTGCCGGTAGACATACACTTCGTCAACAGTAACGAGATACTTCTCTTCTAACATGACAGAATGCTTGGTGTGACCTGTATTACACTCAGATTACCTCATGACCATACTGTGCCGGTAGACATACACTTCGTCAACAGTAACGAGATACTTCTCTTTCTAACATGACAGAATGCTTGGTGTGACCTGTATTACACTCAGATTACCTCATGACCATACTGTGCCGGTAGACATACACTTCGTCAACAGTAACGAGATACTTCTCTTTCTAACATGACAGAATGCTTGGTGTGACCTGTATTACACTCAGATTACCTCATGACCATACTGTGCCGGTAGACATACACTTCGTCAACAGTAACGAGATACTTCTCTTTCTAACATGACAGAATGCTTGGTGTGACCTGTATTACACTCAGATTACCTCATGACCATACTGTGCCGGTAGACATACACTTCGTCAACAGTAACGAGATACTTCTCTTTCTAACATGACAGAATGCTTGGTGTGACCTGTATTACACTCAGATTACCTCATGACCATACTGTGCCGGTAGACATACACTTCGTCAACAGTAACGAGATACTTCTCTTTCTAACATGACAGAATGCTTGGTGTGACCTGTATTACACTCAGATTACCTCATGACCATACTGTGCCGGTAGACATACACTTCGTCAACAGTAACGAGATACTTCTCTTTCTAACATGACAGAATGCTTGGTGTGACCTGTATTACACTCAGATTACCTCATGACCATACTGTACCGGTAGACATACACTTCGTCAACAGTAACGAGATACTTCTCTTTCTAACATGACAGAATGCTTGGTGTGACCTGTATTACACTCAGATTACCTCATGACCATACTGTACCGGTAGACATACACTTCGTCAACAGTAACGAGATACTTCTCTTTCTAACATGACAGAATGCTTGGTGTGACCTGTATTACACTCAGATTACCTCATGACCATACTGTGCCGGTAGACATACACTTCGTCAACAGTAACGAGATACTTCTCTTTCTAACATGACAGAATGCTTGGTGTGACCTGTATTACACTCAGATTACCTCATGACCATACTGTGCCGGTAGACATACACTTCGTCAACAGTAACGAGATACTTCTCTTTCTTACATGACAGAATGCTTGGTGTGACCTGTATTACACTCAGATTACCTCATGACCATACTGTGCCGGTAGACATACACTTCGTCAACAGTAACGAGATACTTCTCTTTCTAACATGACAGAATGCTTGGTGTGACCTGTATTACACTCAGATTACCTCATGACCATACTGTGCCGGTAGACATACACTTCGTCAACAGTAACGAGATACTTCTCTTTCTAACATGACAGAATGCTTGGTGTGACCTGTATTACACTCAGATTACCTCATGACCATACTGTGCCGGTAGACATACACTTCGTCAACAGTAACGAGATACTTCTCTTTCTTACATGACAGAATGCTTGGTGTGACCTGTATTACACTCAGATTACCTCATGACCATACTGTGCCGGTAGACATACACTTCGTCAACAGTAACGAGATACTTCTCTTCTTACATGACAGAATGCTTGGTGTGACCTGTATTACACTCAGATTACCTCATGACCATACTGTGCCGGTAGACATACACTTCGTCAACAGTAACGAGATACTTCTCTTTCTAACATGACAGAATGCTTGGTGTGACCTGTATTACACTCAGATTACCTCATGACCATACTGTGCCGGTAGACATACACTTCGTCAACAGTAACGAGATACTTCTCTTTCTAACATGACAGAATGCTTGGTGTGACCTGTATTACACTCAGATTACCTCATGACCATACTGTACCGGTAGACATACACTTCGTCAACAGTAACGAGATACTTCTCTTTCTAACATGACAGAATGCTTGGTGTGACCTGTATTACACTCAGATTACCTCATGACCATACTGTACCGGTAGACATACACTTCGTCAACAGTAACGAGATACTTCTCTTTCTAACATGACAGAATGCTTGGTGTGACCTGTATTACACTCAGATTACCTCATGACCATACTGTGCCGGTAGACATACACTTCGTCAACAGTAACGAGATACTTCTCTTTCTTACATGACAGAATGCTTGGTGTGACCTGTATTACACTCAGATTACCTCATGACCATACTGTGCCGGTAGACATACACTTCGTCAACAGTAACGAGATACTTCTCTTTCTAACATGACAGAATGCTTGGTGTGACCTGTATTACACTCAGATTACCTCATGACCATACTGTGCCGGTAGACATACACTTCGTCAACAGTAACGAGATACTTCTCTTTCTAACATGACAGAATGCTTGGTGTGACCTGTATTACACTCAGATTACCTCATGACCATACTGTGCCGGTAGACATACACTTCGTCAACAGTAACGAGATACTTCTCTTCTAACATGACAGAATGCTTGGTGTGACCTGTATTACACTCAGATTACCTCATGACCATACTGTACCGGTAGACATACACTTCGTCAACAGTAACGAGATACTTCTCTTTCTAACATGACAGAATGCTTGGTGTGACCTGTATTACACTCAGATTACCTCATGACCATACTGTGCCGGTAGACATACACTTCGTCAACAGTAACGAGATACTTCTTTCTTTCTAACATGACAGAATGCTTGGTGTGACCTGTATTACACTCAGATTACCTCATGACCATACTGTGCCGGTAGACATACACTTCGTCAACAGTAACGAGATACTTCTCTTTCTTACATGACAGAATGCTTGGTGTGACCTGTATTACACTCAGATTACCTCATGACCATACTGTGCCGGTAGACATACACTTCGTCAACAGTAACGAGATACTTCTCTTTCTTACATGACAGAATGCTTGGTGTGACCTGTATTACACTCAGATTACCTCATGACCATACTGTGCCGGTAGACATACACTTCGTCAACAGTAACGAGATACTTCTCTTTCTAACATGACAGAATGCTTGGTGTGACCTGTATTACACTCAGATTACCTCATGACCATACTGTGCCGGTAGACATACACTTCGTCAACAGTAACGAGATACTTCTCTTTCTAACATGACAGAATGCTTGGTGTGACCTGTATTACACTCAGATTACCTCATGACCATACTGTGCCGGTAGACATACACTTCGTCAACAGTAACGAGATACTTCTCTTTCTAACATGACAGAATGCTTGGTGTGACCTGTATTACACTCAGATTACCTCATGACCATACTGTGCCGGTAGACATACACTTCGTCAACAGTAACGAGATACTTCTCTTTCTAACATGACAGAATGCTTGGTGTGACCTGTATTACACTCAGATTACCTCATGACCATACTGTGCCGGTAGACATACACTTCGTCAACAGTAACGAGATACTTCTCTTTCTAACATGACAGAATGCTTGGTGTGACCTGTATTACACTCAGATTACCTCATGACCATACTGTGCCGGTAGACATACACTTCGTCAACAGTAACGAGATACTTCTCTTTCTAACATGACAGAATGCTTGGTGTGACCTGTATTACACTCAGATTACCTCATGACCATACTGTGCCGGTAGACATACACTTCGTCAACAGTAACGAGATACTTCTCTTTCTAACATGACAGAATGCTTGGTGTGACCTGTATTACACTCAGATTACCTCATGACCATACTGTGCCGGTAGACATACACTTCGTCAACAGTAACGAGATACTTCTCTTTCTAACATGACAGAATGCTTGGTGTGACCTGTATTACACTCAGATTACCTCATGACCATACTGTGCCGGTAGACATACACTTCGTCAACAGTAACGAGATACTTCTCTTTCTAACATGACAGAATGCTTGGTGTGACCTGTATTACACTCAGATTACCTCATGACCATACTGTACCGGTAGACATACACTTCGTCAACAGTAACGAGATACTTCTCTTTCTAACATGACAGAATGCTTGGTGTGACCTGTATTACACTCAGATTACCTCATGACCATACTGTGCCGGTAGACATACACTTCGTCAACAGTAACGAGATACTTCTCTTTCTAACATGACAGAATGCTTGGTGTGACCTGTATTACACTCAGATTACCTCATGACCATACTGTACCGGTAGACATACACTTCGTCAACAGTAACGAGATACTTCTCTTTCTAACATGACAGAATGCTTGGTGTGACCTGTATTACACTCAGATTACCTCATGACCATACTGTGCCGGTAGACATACACTTCGTCAACAGTAACGAGATACTTCTCTTTCTAACATGACAGAATGCTTGGTGTGACCTGTATTACACTCAGATTACCTCATGACCATACTGTGCCGGTAGACATACACTTCGTCAACAGTAACGAGATACTTCTCTTTCTAACATGACAGAATGCTTGGTGTGACCTGTATTACACTCAGATTACCTCATGACCATACTGTACCGGTAGACATACACTTCGTCAACAGTAACGAGATACTTCTCTTTCTAACATGACAGAATGCTTGGTGTGACCTGTATTACACTCAGATTACCTCATGACCATACTGTGCCGGTAGACATACACTTCGTCAACAGTAACGAGATACTTCTCTTTCTTACATGACAGAATGCTTGGTGTGACCTGTATTACACTCAGATTACCTCATGACCATACTGTACCGGTAGACATACACTTCGTCAACAGTAACGAGATACTTCTCTTTCTAACATGACAGAATGCTTGGTGTGACCTGTATTACACTCAGATTACCTCATGACCATACTGTACCGGTAGACATACACTTCGTCAACAGTAACGAGATACTTCTCTTTCTAACATGACAGAATGCTTGGTGTGACCTGTATTACACTCAGATTACCTCATGACCATACTGTGCCGGTAGACATACACTTCGTCAACAGTAACGAGATACTTCTCTTTACATGACAGAATGCTTGGTGTGACCTGTATTACACTCAGATTACCTCATGACCATACTGTGCCGGTAGACATACACTTCGTCAACAGTAACGAGATACTTCTCTTTCTAACATGACAGAATGCTTGGTGTGACCTGTATTACACTCAGATTACCTCATGACCATACTGTGCCGGTAGACATACACTTCGTCAACAGTAACGAGATACTTCTCTTTCTAACATGACAGAATGCTTGGTGTGACCTGTATTACACTCAGATTACCTCATGACCATACTGTACCGGTAGACATACACTTCGTCAACAGTAACGAGATACTTCTCTTTCTAACATGACAGAATGCTTGGTGTGACCTGTATTACACTCAGATTACCTCATGACCATACTGTGCCGGTAGACATACACTTCGTCAACAGTAACGAGATACTTCTCTTTCTAACATGACAGAATGCTTGGTGTGACCTGTATTACACTCAGATTACCTCATGACCATACTGTACCGGTAGACATACACTTCGTCAACAGTAACGAGATACTTCTCTTTCTAACATGACAGAATGCTTGGTGTGACCTGTATTACACTCAGATTACCTCATGACCATACTGTACCGGTAGACATACACTTCGTCAACAGTAACGAGATACTTCTCTTTCTAACATGACAGAATGCTTGGTGTGACCTGTATTACACTCAGATTACCTCATGACCATACTGTGCCGGTAGACATACACTTCGTCAACAGTAACGAGATACTTCTCTTTCTAACATGACAGAATGCTTGGTGTGACCTGTATTACACTCAGATTACCTCATGACCATACTGTACCGGTAGACATACACTTCGTCAACAGTAACGAGATACTTCTCTTTCTAACATGACAGAATGCTTGGTGTGACCTGTATTACACTCAGATTACCTCATGACCATACTGTGCCGGTAGACATACACTTCGTCAACAGTAACGAGATACTTCTCTTTCTAACATGACAGAATGCTTGGTGTGACCTGTATTACACTCAGATTACCTCATGACCATACTGTGCCGGTAGACATACACTTCGTCAACAGTAACGAGATACTTCTCTTTCTAACATGACAGAATGCTTGGTGTGACCTGTATTACACTCAGATTACCTCATGACCATACTGTGCCGGTAGACATACACTTCGTCAACAGTAACGAGATACTTCTCTTTCTAACATGACAGAATGCTTGGTGTGACCTGTATTACACTCAGATTACCTCATGACCATACTGTACCGGTAGACATACACTTCGTCAACAGTAACGAGATACTTCTCTTTCTAACATGACAGAATGCTTGGTGTGACCTGTATTACACTCAGATTACCTCATGACCATACTGTGCCGGTAGACATACACTTCGTCAACAGTAACGAGATACTTCTCTTTCTAACATGACAGAATGCTTGGTGTGACCTGTATTACACTCAGATTACCTCATGACCATACTGTACCGGTAGACATACACTTCGTCAACAGTAACGAGATACTTCTCTTTCTAACATGACAGAATGCTTGGTGTGACCTGTATTACACTCAGATTACCTCATGACCATACTGTGCCGGTAGACATACACTTCGTCAACAGTAACGAGATACTTCTCTTTCTAACATGACAGAATGCTTGGTGTGACCTGTATTACACTCAGATTACCTCATGACCATACTGTGCCGGTAGACATACACTTCGTCAACAGTAACGAGATACTTCTCTTTCTAACATGACAGAATGCTTGGTGTGACCTGTATTACACTCAGATTACCTCATGACCATACTGTGCCGGTAGACATACACTTCGTCAACAGTAACGAGATACTTCTCTTTCTAACATGACAGAATGCTTGGTGTGACCTGTATTACACTCAGATTACCTCATGACCATACTGTGCCGGTAGACATACACTTCGTCAACAGTAACGAGATACTTCTCTTTCTAACATGACAGAATGCTTGGTGTGACCTGTATTACACTCAGATTACCTCATGACCATACTGTACCGGTAGACATACACTTCGTCAACAGTAACGAGATACTTCTCTTTCTAACATGACAGAATGCTTGGTGTGACCTGTATTACACTCAGATTACCTCATGACCATACTGTGCCGGTAGACATACACTTCGTCAACAGTAACGAGATACTTCTCTTTCTTACATGACAGAATGCTTGGTGTGACCTGTATTACACTCAGATTACCTCATGACCATACTGTGCCGGTAGACATACACTTCGTCAACAGTAACGAGATACTTCTCTTTCTTACATGACAGAATGCTTGGTGTGACCTGTATTACACTCAGATTACCTCATGACCATACTGTGCCGGTAGACATACACTTCGTCAACAGTAACGAGATACTTCTCTTTCTAACATGACAGAATGCTTGGTGTGACCTGTATTACACTCAGATTACCTCATGACCATACTGTGCCGGTAGACATACACTTCGTCAACAGTAACGAGATACTTCTCTTTCTAACATGACAGAATGCTTGGTGTGACCTGTATTACACTCAGATTACCTCATGACCATACTGTGCCGGTAGACATACACTTCGTCAACAGTAACGAGATACTTCTCTTTCTAACATGACAGAATGCTTGGTGTGACCTGTATTACACTCAGATTACCTCATGACCATACTGTGCCGGTAGACATACACTTCGTCAACAGTAACGAGATACTTCTCTTTCTTACATGACAGAATGCTTGGTGTGACCTGTATTACACTCAGATTACCTCATGACCATACTGTGCCGGTAGACATACACTTCGTCAACAGTAACGAGATACTTCTCTTTCTAACATGACAGAATGCTTGGTGTGACCTGTATTACACTCAGATTACCTCATGACCATACTGTGCCGGTAGACATACACTTCGTCAACAGTAACGAGATACTTCTCTTTCTAACATGACAGAATGCTTGGTGTGACCTGTATTACACTCAGATTACCTCATGACCATACTGTGCCGGTAGACATACACTTCGTCAACAGTAACGAGATACTTCTCTTTCTAACATGACAGAATGCTTGGTGTGACCTGTATTACACTCAGATTACCTCATGACCATACTGTGCCGGTAGACATACACTTCGTCAACAGTAACGAGATACTTCTCTTTCTAACATGACAGAATGCTTGGTGTGACCTGTATTACACTCAGATTACCTCATGACCATACTGTGCCGGTAGACATACACTTCGTCAACAGTAACGAGATACTTCTCTTTCTAACATGACAGAATGCTTGGTGTGACCTGTATTACACTCAGATTACCTCATGACCATACTGTGCCGGTAGACATACACTTCGTCAACAGTAACGAGATACTTCTCTTTCTAACATGACAGAATGCTTGGTGTGACCTGTATTACACTCAGATTACCTCATGACCATACTGTGCCGGTAGACATACACTTCGTCAACAGTAACGAGATACTTCTCTTTCTAACATGACAGAATGCTTGGTGTGACCTGTATTACACTCAGATTACCTCATGACCATACTGTGCCGGTAGACATACACTTCGTCAACAGTAACGAGATACTTCTCTTTCTAACATGACAGAATGCTTGGTGTGACCTGTATTACACTCAGATTACCTCATGACCATACTGTGCCGGTAGACATACACTTCGTCAACAGTAACGAGATACTTCTCTTTCTAACATGACAGAATGCTTGGTGTGACCTGTATTACACTCAGATTACCTCATGACCATACTGTGCCGGTAGACATACACTTCGTCAACAGTAACGAGATACTTCTCTTTCTAACATGACAGAATGCTTGGTGTGACCTGTATTACACTCAGATTACCTCATGACCATACTGTACCGGTAGACATACACTTCGTCAACAGTAACGAGATACTTCTCTTTCTAACATGACAGAATGCTTGGTGTGACCTGTATTACACTCAGATTACCTCATGACCATACTGTACCGGTAGACATACACTTCGTCAACAGTAACGAGATACTTCTCTTTCTAACATGACAGAATGCTTGGTGTGACCTGTATTACACTCAGATTACCTCATGACCATACTGTACCGGTAGACATACACTTCGTCAACAGTAACGAGATACTTCTCTTTCTAACATGACAGAATGCTTGGTGTGACCTGTATTACACTCAGATTACCTCATGACCATACTGTACCGGTAGACATACACTTCGTCAACAGTAACGAGATACTTCTCTTTCTAACATGACAGAATGCTTGGTGTGACCTGTATTACACTCAGATTACCTCATGACCATACTGTGCCGGTAGACATACACTTCGTCAACAGTAACGAGATACTTCTCTTTCTTACATGACAGAATGCTTGGTGTGACCTGTATTACACTCAGATTACCTCATGACCATACTGTACCGGTAGACATACACTTCGTCAACAGTAACGAGATACTTCTCTTTCTAACATGACAGAATGCTTGGTGTGACCTGTATTACACTCAGATTACCTCATGACCATACTGTACCGGTAGACATACACTTCGTCAACAGTAACGAGATACTTCTCTTTCTAACATGACAGAATGCTTGGTGTGACCTGTATTACACTCAGATTACCTCATGACCATACTGTGCCGGTAGACATACACTTCGTCAACAGTAACGAGATACTTCTCTTTCTAACATGACAGAATGCTTGGTGTGACCTGTATTACACTCAGATTACCTCATGACCATACTGTACCGGTAGACATACACTTCGTCAACAGTAACGAGATACTTCTCTTTCTAACATGACAGAATGCTTGGTGTGACCTGTATTACACTCAGATTACCTCATGACCATACTGTGCCGGTAGACATACACTTCGTCAACAGTAACGAGATACTTCTCTTTCTAACATGACAGAATGCTTGGTGTGACCTGTATTACACTCAGATTACCTCATGACCATACTGTGCCGGTAGACATACACTTCGTCAACAGTAACGAGATACTTCTCTTTCTAACATGACAGAATGCTTGGTGTGACCTGTATTACACTCAGATTACCTCATGACCATACTGTGCCGGTAGACATACACTTCGTCAACAGTAACGAGATACTTCTCTTTCTTACATGACAGAATGCTTGGTGTGACCTGTATTACACTCAGATTACCTCATGACCATACTGTGCCGGTAGACATACACTTCGTCAACAGTAACGAGATACTTCTCTTTCTTACATGACAGAATGCTTGGTGTGACCTGTATTACACTCAGATTACCTCATGACCATACTGTGCCGGTAGACATACACTTCGTCAACAGTAACGAGATACTTCTCTTTCTAACATGACAGAATGCTTGGTGTGACCTGTATTACACTCAGATTACCTCATGACCATACTGTGCCGGTAGACATACACTTCGTCAACAGTAACGAGATACTTCTCTTTCTAACATGACAGAATGCTTGGTGTGACCTGTATTACACTCAGATTACCTCATGACCATACTGTGCCGGTAGACATACACTTCGTCAACAGTAACGAGATACTTCTCTTTCTAACATGACAGAATGCTTGGTGTGACCTGTATTACACTCAGATTACCTCATGACCATACTGTACCGGTAGACATACACTTCGTCAACAGTAACGAGATACTTCTCTTTCTAACATGACAGAATGCTTGGTGTGACCTGTATTACACTCAGATTACCTCATGACCATACTGTACCGGTAGACATACACTTCGTCAACAGTAACGAGATACTTCTCTTTCTAACATGACAGAATGCTTGGTGTGACCTGTATTACACTCAGATTACCTCATGACCATACTGTGCCGGTAGACATACACTTCGTCAACAGTAACGAGATACTTCTCTTTCTAACATGGCAGAATGCTTGGTGTGACCTGTATTACACTCAGATTACCTCATGACCATACTGTGCCGGTAGACATACACTTCGTCAACAGTAACGAGATACTTCTCTTTCTAACATGACAGAATGCTTGGTGTGACCTGTATTACACTCAGATTACCTCATGACCATACTGTGCCGGTAGACATACACTTCGTCAACAGTAACGAGATACTTCTCTTTCTAACATGACAGAATGCTTGGTGTGACCTGTATTACACTCAGATTACCTCATGACCATACTGTACCGGTAGACATACACTTCGTCAACAGTAACGAGATACTTCTCTTTCTAACATGACAGAATGCTTGGTGTGACCTGTATTACACTCAGATTACCTCATGACCATACTGTGCCGGTAGACATACACTTCGTCAACAGTAACGAGATACTTCTCTTTCTAACATGACAGAATGCTTGGTGTGACCTGTATTACACTCAGATTACCTCATGACCATACTGTACCGGTAGACATACACTTCGTCAACAGTAACGAGATACTTCTCTTTCTAACATGACAGAATGCTTGGTGTGACCTGTATTACACTCAGATTACCTCATGACCATACTGTACCGGTAGACATACACTTCGTCAACAGTAACGAGATACTTCTCTTTCTAACATGACAGAATGCTTGGTGTGACCTGTATTACACTCAGATTACCTCATGACCATACTGTGCCGGTAGACATACACTTCGTCAACAGTAACGAGATACTTCTCTTTCTAACATGACAGAATGCTTGGTGTGACCTGTATTACACTCAGATTACCTCATGACCATACTGTGCCGGTAGACATACACTTCGTCAACAGTAACGAGATACTTCTCTTTCTTACATGACAGAATGCTTGGTGTGACCTGTATTACACTCAGATTACCTCATGACCATACTGTACCGGTAGACATACACTTCGTCAACAGTAACGAGATACTTCTCTTTCTAACATGACAGAATGCTTGGTGTGACCTGTATTACACTCAGATTACCTCATGACCATACTGTGCCGGTAGACATACACTTCGTCAACAGTAACGAGATACTTCTCTTTCTTACATGACAGAATGCTTGGTGTGACCTGTATTACACTCAGATTACCTCATGACCATACTGTACCGGTAGACATACACTTCGTCAACAGTAACGAGATACTTCTCTTTCTAACATGACAGAATGCTTGGTGTGACCTGTATTACACTCAGATTACCTCATGACCATACTGTGCCGGTAGACATACACTTCGTCAACAGTAACGAGATACTTCTCTTTCTAACATGACAGAATGCTTGGTGTGACCTGTATTACACTCAGATTACCTCATGACCATACTGTGCCGGTAGACATACACTTCGTCAACAGTAACGAGATACTTCTCTTTCTTACATGACAGAATGCTTGGTGTGACCTGTATTACACTCAGATTACCTCATGACCATACTGTGCCGGTAGACATACACTTCGTCAACAGTAACGAGATACTTCTCTTTTTACATGACAGAATGCTTGGTGTGACCTGTATTACACTCAGATTACCTCATGACCATACTGTGCCGGTAGACATACACTTCGTCAACAGTAACGAGATACTTCTCTTTCTTACATGGCAGAATGCTTGGTGTGACCTGTATTACACTCAGATTACCTCATGACCATACTGTGCCGGTAGACATACACTTCGTCAACAGTAACGAGATACTTCTCTTTCTTACATGACAGAATGCTTGGTGTGACCTGTATTACAATTACCTTATGACCATACTGTGCCGGTAGACATACACTTCGTCAACAGTAACGAGATACTTCTCTTTCTCACATGGCAGAAGACGGTTGAACCGATTCACATATTTAGATATTAAGAAATTTTCTTTTTCTGAGGTTGTCAGAGAACCGAGTTTTGCTCGTGCTTTGTCAAAATGGAAAACAAAAATATTTTAATGGGTACAGCAACATCGATGTTTGTTTGAAGATTTATGAAAACAAATAAGATTGTAATGTTTGTTGATTTGTTGGTTCTGAGTCGTAAAACTAGCAGACAACACAGCGACAGCGCACGTAAGAAAACACCACGAGCCTGTAGATCTAGTTCTAACGTCTTCTCCTGGAAACCGAATTCTCCGTCCAAGAAAAAACGATCACTACAAAGACCAATTTAATTGAAGTTATACACGACAATACATAGGTTGTTAACAATATAACGTGATACGAACATATTTAACATTAACAATATTTGATAGAACTGTTGAACATGTATAATGTCTGTCTGCTGATAAAACTAATGCAAAACATAAATTGTCTAGTTAACAGTGATGGCGAACCTATGGCACGCGTGCCAGAGGTGGCACGCAAGGCCACGATTGCTGGCACGTGATAGGATTCCCGCATCTTTGCTAAGAAGTATGTTGAATTTCACGAAAACTATACTTGGAGTAATAAATTCTGTGCCCTGCGTAAAACACTTGAGAAAATAGAGTGTGGAGGGATCTTGGAAGAAAACGTTGCAAAGAGTTGTGAAAATGAAATTCTTAAAGTGTGGAATTCTTTGCCAATTAATTTTAAGTCAATGAAATTACTTGGAATAGCTCTTCTTACTTTGTTTGGATCATCTTACGCTTGTGAGCAGCTGTTTTCAACTTTGAATTTCATCAAATCAGACAGAAAAAACAAGCTTACAGATGAACTGAGTGCTGCATGTGTTGCTCTCAAATCAACAAGTTATCCGAGTGTTCACAACCGCAGAGATCGCATTGATTTAACAAAATTCAAGACAAAATATACAAATTTTAAGTCGAGGCTATTTATTAGTTTCATTGAAACTTTTGTAATTCTACTTTTTTAAAATTAAAAATACTCATCAAAAAGTCGTTTTTTTATTGGAAAGTAACTGTCATCTTTATGAAAATCCTGGCACATTCGAATAGGCAAAATAATTTTGGGTCACAATTGAGGCACGCAATCTCTAAAGGTTCGCCATCACTGGTCTAGTACATGAAGCGTAATATTTTAATGATAAATATTATAAGTGATTCACAGAGGGCGCTAGTGTAGACAATTACTGATAGTGTATAACAACCAAACAACATCTACTAAATCTTCAGCTCTACAATGTGTATAAAATATTATTTATTTTTTGATTAACAGTTTAACACTAAAATACATCAGAATAATAACAACAAACTATAATGTTTTAAGATAAATAAGCAACACTAGTTTATATGTGACTAAATAGTAACATTAATTTTAAACATCTTAACTTACATTTATTATCAGACATTTTTACTGCGTGAGACATTCAATACAATGAAAAACACTTTTTCATTGTTTACCAATAATTGAAGTTGAACTATCAATAACGATGAACCTTGAACTGTATATGTTTTAAAATAGACTCTAACCTTGAAGTGTCTCGTTACTTAATAAAGTAGATATGTTGTCTGTGGTTAATCACTGCACTCTAACACTGCTATTCATTTTTTATCATTACTTACACAAAATAAGATACTAAACGACTTTCTGTTCTTTGTAATTTATATTTTGTTTACAGTTCCAACAGTTCAACTGCATAGGATTCTAGATAGACTAACACTAGAAAAAACATATTGTTATATCACAGTGTAAGAACATGTTTTGTATGTAATAACTGGTGCATAATAATACTGTAGATACTTCTGTATGAGAGATGTTTAATTAAATACCAAATGACTTCCTGTACTTGTTTCTTTGGTTTGTTTTGGAAATAAGCACAATGCTATACAATGGGCTATCTGTGCTACGCCCACCATGGGTACCGAATCCCGGTTTTAAGCGGTGCTTTTTGTACTTTAACACATTGGTTTTATTTCATGTTCCGGCATTAAGATAATCACATGTAACTTGCTATATAACCAAACTCAGAAACTTATTATACGTATAATAATAACACATTAAACTTGCTACCCATTATAAGACATTACACTGTATTTGGTTCAGTAAATGAAAACTCACAAATCCTTTAAAATGTACTATTTCACACTTATGCATGTCGAATTATATAAATATGGTCAGTGTCTGAAGAAACGTTTCCATGTGTAATGTGTAAACTATTTTCAGTTCCTACTCCAGATCCTCCAGCGACAAACTGCAAACAACAACGTTTGTTAAAAAATCTGTTGGTTTTGTAAATACTTTATTAACTTCTAGAATCTACCATGTAAGCGTGGAAAGTTATCAGTGTTACGTTAAGTGTTGTTCTTCAATCGCTCTCTTCCCAGTTGTAAGAATTCAACATCAGCTTTAGTGTTTCTTCACATGATATGAATTGTTTTTTGTCTTCATTCAAACCTTTTTCATTAACAAGTCGTTAAGTGTCTCTATTGTCGTTAAGAATAAACGATGGGTTCAATACAAACGTTTTACTTCTACTATTTGTTTAATTCATGAAACTAAATTCTAAAACAGCTAACCCATCGTCTTCACATAGTCTCCTATGGCACAGCGGTAAGTTTATATAGTTACAACGTTCAAATGCGGAGTATTATTCACAAGTGAACAAAGCAGATAGACCAGTGTGGCTTTTTTCTTGTGAAAAAACAACAACATATTTTTATCGTTATGTCACATCAGAGAAATAAAACATTCTGTCGTTCAGCTTTAATTTTATGAAATAAGAAACTCTCTATTATTACAGTAAGTGGCGCTGCTTTTACAGTAGATGGCACTGCTTTAAATTATATTTATGAGTAAAGTTGACATTCAGTTTTCAGTATTATCATAATTATTGTAATTACGTGTTACAAAATACTGACTCCATAATGTTATATGAAATATAAATAAACATATTGATTCATAACAATAATATATAAGTATTATGAAATCCTTTGTCATTGTGTTATAATGAATTTTATTCGTCACTCTTTCTCCATTTGTGAACCTAGCTAATAAACATCACTTCAATAAAACTGTTAAATTACTTCAGTACTCAGGTCAACCAACGATGTTACTGAACACATCACAAAATATAATATTATTTCACACTTTCGTTAGTTTTGAGTTCGTCAATAAAACCTCCTTCTATTTGTTTCTAAACCAATCTTCTTTATTGTTTTCAGGATAACATATTATGTAAAATTCAGTTATATATTCTAATTCGATACCATTTGTCAAGTTTAGTTATAACACTATGATTACATGTATACATTCCAGATAGTACATGAAAAACCTAACCATCAGAATGAAACACATTTAGACCAACTGTTGGATAAATATAACCAGGATCATAATACAAGGACAGTTGTGTAACCTGGGTAATAATACAAGGACAGTTGCGTAACCTGGGTAATAATACAATGACAATTGTGTAACCTGGGTAATAATACAAGGACAGTTGTGAAACCTGGGTAATAATACAAGGACGGTTGTGTAACCTAGATAATAATACAAGGAAAGTTGTGTTACCTGGGTAATAATACAAGGAGAGTTGTGTAACTTGGGTAATAATACAAGGACAGTTGTATAGAGATTTTCTTCCTTCATTGACATGTGATGGGTCTGTGAGAAAATATCCATTGAGGTAAAGATTTGTGCATTACATTAAATTTCCAGTTATCCCATCCTCCGTCTTTCCACATCTGAACACATTCACTGTCTACAAGCGGTATATTATTAATTCCTGTTTGAACTTTTATGTAACGATATATCCCATAGTATAACATGAACTTCCGTTGCTGATTGTTTCATATTTGATGAAGCCATACTATACTTAACAGTCAGTACTAACAGTACATTGGTGTCAGCTTTTAAGTATGTAGAGTTGAGGCTGGCATTTTCTTCTGTACTTAACTAAATCTGTAACTCGAATTAGTTATAAATACCTTTGAGAAAACATCTTTGAAATGGTCTGTTGTAAATTTTAGTAGAATAAATAATGCTATTTATTAGTAGAAGTTTGAAACCAAACTGACCAATAGTTCTTCCATTTGTAAGCAACATCAATAGATTAAATGCCAGTACCTCTGAAAACAGAATACATCCAACATAATAGACAGAAATAGAATATCGTAAATCAGATAAACATTTAGAAATATTTAACACTAAACTACCAGTACCATTATTTCGAATATTCGTTTATCTGATTAGACATAATGTTCAAGGATTTAATTATTTTATTGATTTTAAAGTAGAATTACGTTTAATTAGGGTTATATTACAAATTTTGAATAAAAAAACTAATACTTATTGTATGTTACAACTTAATTTTGGTGTTAAAAGCCGGAGATGGCTCATTCTATATAGTGGTTAAGGTAATCGACTCTAATTTGAAGGTTGAGGGTTCGATTCCTTATCCCACCCATCATGCTCGCTCTTTCAGCCATGTTGGGCATTTTTCGTTTTGAGTAATTATCTAGTCTTACGTTGCAAAATTGGGAATGACTAGTATAAATAGCCCTCGTGTAATTTTGCGCCAAAACCGAACTAATTAAACAGAAAATTTTCTTTGACAACAATTGTTTGTTGTAATAAGCGGTCGTTCTACAAAGTAGGATATTCTCTCTTAATTAGAAGATCACCTAGGAAACGTTGTTCTTATCAATAAAAGTGTTGATACCCATAGTAGCCGTTCTGAGATACAAAGACAGGCATCATAGTGTTATTATCATTGACAAAAATTATTATTTCAAGAGTTGTCTTCCTACACACCAGACGGAAGCTAATTTTTGTGAAGAAATTTAACTCAACAAATATTGACTTCTTATATTTTAATCAAATACAGAATTGGTAAACACATTCAATATTATTAGATTTGTATTTTCAGCTAAATTAACTTCGAGTGGGGGACCAAATGAACATCAGAATTAAAGTTTTGATGATTTAGAACATGTAAAATTTTACCAAATTATTGGAAAGTTTCCAAAAATATTAACCGAAACATGTTAAAATTTCCAGATAAAACTATCTTGATTTGACACGTTAAATTTCATTATTTGTGTAATTATTGATTTAATACCTTCCAACGTACGTGGAAGACAACTAATATAAACTATTACATAACCGAACCAACAAACTAATTACAAATGTGTTACAAAATGTGATATTTAACCATTCTTAATATGTAATATGTCGTTTGAACACCGACATCTCATTCTTCTGGTTTATATTATTTTAATCTCTATTACTATTATTTTATTACTTTATGTGAGACTGGTGAATGCAGGATAAGAATGACAGATGTAAGGTTCCTCAGCCACCTCCAAAATATAGAGTACATTTTATATCCCACATTATAGTCTCTACACATTTTTTCAATTTGTATATCATTTTTACATCTGTCTTGGCTTGTTTTGGTTATAACAAATAAATATCAGAGGTGTTGATTTCCTGTTTTTAACTCAGTCCTTAGTTTTGATTCATTTAACTTAACACAAAGCTTATTAATAGAATACTGATAATTAGAATATCAACAGTATTAATATTCTAGCTACACACACACACTTTCCGTTGAGCAACTGGTAAGGTGGAGAACTTATATTACTAAATTCCGGGTTTCGATTCCCTGAGTGTTTTGAACTAAGATAGATCTTAGCTTTGTGTTTAACAACAAGCAAAACAAAATTATTTATTTTTATTGATAACAAAATTACATATGGATACTAAAATATCCTCAGAATATATCGCTTCCTTCTACGCTTCCATAGGGTTCCAGTCAAAGAGTCCATAATTACCTCCACCTCCACCTCCACCTCCAATAAGTCCATGAGCATTAGGACAACAATATGAAGGAGGAACATCACAATGAACAAAATTTGTTGCACATTCGATGTCATCTCGGAAATTCCCCTCTAGTTCAGGTAGTAAACAAAGTAACGTCATTAGAATATATATCACCTATAATATTTTATAATGATTTTTTAATTGTCACTGTTTATCTACTTGTGAAGCCTAGCTAATAAACATTATATTCATAAAACTGTTAAAATTACGTCAATATCAAGATCAACCGTTAATGTTACAGAACACGTCATAGTCATATTTAACAGTTACGTTATTTAACGAGTTTGTCAGTAAAATCTATTGTTAATCTATAAACCAATCTACTTTGTTTCTAGAACAGTATCTTATATTAAATTTCAACTTTCCGTAGCGTCACTAAATGTACATAAAAATTATCTGCAAAAACACATTAAAGTGATTCTCCGTTGCTTACCTTATACACTAAATATTGTATTTTACGCCTCAGTTAGAGGCTACAGCGTGGAAGACGAACCCTAATTTGTGACAGAGAATTCTAATAAAAATTGACTTTACAACCAACACTTTAATATATCCTTGATTTTCTTCAATTTACTGAGTAAAGACATAATATATTCCACAGTATATCGACAATATTAGTTCAATTGTTTTATACTACTGAAGATACTTGTAGTTAGTAAGTAATGACATTATGATCTGTATGAGAGGCCGATTTGAGTAGATTCCCAGTTAACCTCTTGTCTTAACTCATCACCTTTGTCTTGAGACACTCATGAGAAATATAAACAAAAAATGTGCGTATTACATTGTATAAAATACGGTATATTGTTCTCACGGTTGTGGATTGTATATCATAACAAACACGACCATAGCACAAGATCAATCATATAAACAGCTGTCGTATTAATGTAATTATTATTTTGTACACTAGTTAATTAACAATTATCTGTTACTTTATTATCTATATTACTTACTATCAGTTTGATATTCAGTTGTAGCAACAAATGCAATTTAAATTAAAATATTTACTTCAAAAGTTATAAGAACAAATTTTATAAAAATGCACGGTTGTGTCACCCTGCGTTGCTGTTTCACACATGTAATCATTTTGAAATAATTTAATTTCTCACTTTAAATTGCTGTCAAATATATAGTCATCAAGAGAAGTATATTGTTTTTTACATTCTTTCATTGTAGACAATATTCGAATTTTTAGATACACGTCGTTGTTATAAACTTACCTTCATTAAATATTATGTTACAAACCTCCGTTAGTAACAAGAAATAAACATTGTGGCAGTTTCTTGAACGATACAGACAAACGTAACTTATAATAATTGATATTTCTATCATACCATTTAAACTGTTTGTATGAATTTAGTGTTAAAGAATTCATTCTCTCACCTGGAGTTGATTCCAACAGTGTTGTAAACATCAAAAGTATAATAATTGTTGTAGTCTTCATTTCTCTGATCTGTTAAAATCAGTATTAATACAGTTAGAGAAATGTGACTTTTAACAAAGCCTAAAATAAAAGATCGAAACTTAGTACAGCCCATGAATTCTATATCTTACTAGCTTCAGATATATTAAAACAGAAGTACTTTTATGAACGGAAGTAGAGAGTTACAGAAGAAACAAGTTCCCGATTTATCACAGGAACACTAAAACCATTACAATAACTGGACAACAACATCTAATGCAAGATTTCTTTAGGATAAAATTACATTTTGTAAATACCGTTTAACAACAAAAATAATTTTATATCGATTTTTCTCTTTTCTTGGAGGTTTCTCGAACTTAATAAAACATGAAAGTAAAACTTCTTTATTAAAGAAACTTTATATCTAAGAACAATACCAGATCGATCAACCAAAACACACAGAATTAAAGTTTAACAATGAATAGAAAAACGTTGAAGTTATCATGCCTGTGGTAAAATATTGACTTATAAAATGAAAACAAAATATTAGTTTGTGTTAACATGATAAAATAATTATTCATATAAGTATTTAAGATCTGTACTTTGTTTAATATTAATTATAATTACTATTATAAAGAAATACTCTCAAACATGATATAAAATTATATTACCAAGGGTATTCAATTATGGGTACTTCAACCACGTTTTATCGGGTGTAAATATACAATTAGACTATGGTCCTGAAACTCAGCTTATATAGTCGTATTTTTTAATGAGATGCACAGTTCTGAGAACATCACAGCCAATCAGAATGATTCCATTAACAGTTGACGTCAAGTGTCAAATTACAATATTATAGAGACATGTAGAGAGACAGATTGAACCAATAGGAAGCTGTGAGTGATTATTTGTTATTTACATGTGATACATTTCTGTTAAAGTGGCTCATGTAGTGGTGGAAAGACTTTAAAACTGTAAGTGGTAATGAAGTTGTGTGATTAGGGTAGAATGAATAGTAACATGTAAGTAGTTGTGTTTCATGTATATTCACAAATGGTTTATATATCAATAAATCGTGTGGAACACACGTAGCTATTGTAACATTAGAACAAACGAGCTTCGATGTGCAATATTATAGACAAAACGTAGTTATTTTAACTTTAGAACACACAGGTGTCTATAAAGACATTTATTTAACCATAAGTATACAGGCTAACTAAATAATTTTATATCCTAATCATGTTGACACGCTGTTTGTTTCTTTGTTTGACTTAAACTTCCCACAAATTTATACGAGAATTATCTGCGCTAGCCGTCCTTAAGTTACCTGTGTGAGATAAGAAGGAAGGTTAATAGCCATCACCATCCTCCTCAACTGTTAGTTACTTTTTTATTTACAAATTCTGGGATCAACCGTTACTTATAACGCCTCTTTGGCTGAATGGGCAAACAAGTTTCATGAGTGGGGATTCATACTCGTTACCTTAAGAATTCAGTCACTCACCACCTAGCCGTATCAGGACGGTATACATACACTTAGTTCAGTGTGATGACATACTCTTGTTTGTCACATGACAGAAGTCATTTGTACAGTTTTATGATACACTACAGTTCCAAACATGTGAAACTCTTATCTAATTATTTATTATGAGTCGAACGCCTTAACCACCTGTCCATGCCGGGCCTTTTTTTAATTCATGAAGCTAAATTCTAAAACGGCTGACTCAACACCTACACACAGCTCCTAGAGTACAGCATAAGTTTAAGTAGTTACACAACAGAAACACCATTGTGACTTTGTTCTTATAACAAACAAAGTGTTCAGATATTTATACTGTTCTGTCACAGTAACAAAACATTTTGTCGTATATCTTTATTAGTATGAAACAAGAAAATCTTCACAAGCAGTGAATATTAAAAATATACAATAGTACTTATAATATGAACCATGATGAGCATCTATATTTAACATTTACCAAAATAAAACTTTTATAACACTTTTGTTTCTACTAATAATTTAGTTTTAATAACTGATTGAATCCTCTCTTGCTTAGCTGTTAGCGCGATAATTTACCTCACACATCACATGCCACTTGTTATTTCTGTTTACACTTAATGATAAAAATTCCGAATAAAATATTTCACTAGAAATTGCTTTTGAAATGTTTTGTAGAAATCTAACAATTGTTGTAAATATTGTGTTAGCCTCTAGAATTTACCATCTTGGAAACTTAAAGCGTTAAAACTTCTCAGGTTAACTTCAAAAATTGCTTTTAAAGGTAGAGGGCAGTACGAAAATTGAAGTGTCATTCGATTATTTAAAAACCTTAAACAAGAAAAAAAACGATACATTATTAATTACTGTTTTTGTTTCTATAATTGCGCCATCTGTAAGAGTCTTAGTGCACTAATATGTTTTTGTTTTTTTGCATTTGTTAATTTCCAACGAAGCTAGATGTCTCTACTTTTGAAATTTAGACAGCTTGTAAAAAACCACCTAACTTCCTAACTGTCGGAATATACCGGGTTTAGTCCAATTGTCAGACATTCATAACCTGAGGTAATGATACAAGAACAAAGGTGTAGACTTTTCTTCCACCACCGACAAAATTACACCTGATGGGTCTGTGAGTGGGTGTGTGTTTTCTAAAGATCGGGTTACCTTCTGAGCCCACCAAGGGAATCGAACCCTTGATGTTAACGTTATAAATCGGTAAACATACCGCTATATTAGCGGGGACAATATATTATCTGCGCTACACACTCTGCGGGGGGAAATTTCCATTCAAGAAATGTTTTGTACATTAAATTTCTAGACCTCCCCCTTCATGTTTCTCTACACATTTGTCAAACACCATTAATGTCTGTTTACAAGGAATTCAGAGAGAAATCATGAGAAATCAAAATATACGGAAGTCCGAAAATTTGCATCCAGTGTCTATGAGGAGTATATTATTAATTCCTATTTGAACTTTTACATCACGATATAGCAGACAGGATAACACAGACGTTTGTAGCTGAAGGTATTATATGGTGTTTAATAGACAGGATAACACAGACGTTTGAAGCTGAAGGTATTATATGGTGTTTAACAGACAGGATAACACAGACGTTTGCAGCTGAAGGTATTATATGGTGTTTAACAGACAGGATAACACAGACGTTTGTAGCTGAAGTTATGATATGGTGTTTAACAGACAGGATAACACAGACGTTTGTAGCTGAAGGTATCATATGGTGTTTAATAGACAGGATATGAAGGTATGATACACGGACGTTTGAAGCTGAAGGTATTATATGGTGTTTAACAGACAGGATAACACAGACGTTTGCAGCTGAAGGTATTATATGGTGTTTTAACAGACAGACGTTTGAAGCTGAAGGTATTATATGGTGTTTAACAGACAGGACGTTTGCCGTTTGCTAGCTGAAGGTATCATATGGTGTTTAATAGACAGGATAACACAGACGTTTGTAGCTGAAGGTATTATATGGTGTTTAACAGACAGGATAACACAGACGTTTGTAGCTGAAGGTATTATATGGTGTTTAACAGACAGGATAACACAGACGTTTGTAGCTGAAGGTATTATATGGTGTTTAACAGACAGGATAACACAGACGTTTGTAGCTGAAGGTATTATATGGTGTTTAACAGACAGGATAACACAGACGTTTGTAGCTGAAGGTATTATATGGTGTTTAACAGACAGGATAACACAGACGTTTGTAGCTGAAGGTATGATATGGTGTTTAATAGACAGGATAACACGGACGTTTGTAGCTGAAGGTATTATATGGTGTTTAACAGACAGGATAACACAGACGTTTGTAGCTGTAGCTGACGTTTGTCATTATTAATATTTCCTCCCTCATTCATCAACTAGTTATTAAATCTTTTTACTAGCAAATTTAGGTAGCGTTGATTAATTGGAATCTTTTTTTTTTTTTTTACAAATAAAACCAAAGTATAACCATATATGTTACATAAAATTAAGGACATCTAGTTTTCTATAATTATAACCAATATGTTTAAATCATGTCGTGATGTTTCTAATATTCACTGGTTCTGAAGAGTTTCATAAGAATAAGATGAACAACAGCATGTTTTATTTCTCTGACATGACGGAACTGTATAAATATCTGAAGATTTTATTTGTTTGTTGTAAAAACAAAGCCACACTTGTCTGTCTGTCTTGGGAATAATACACAGATTTTAAATGTTCTAACAACTTAACCTTACCGCTGTGTCATAGGGGACTTTGTAATTGTTTTTTTTTGGGGGGAATTTCGCACGAAGCTACTCGAGTGCTATCTGTGCTAGCCGTCCCTAATTTAGCAGTGTAAGACTAGAGGGAAGGCAGCTAGTCATCACCACCCACCGCCAACTCTTGGGCTACTCTTTTACCAACGAATAGTGGGATTGACCGTCACATTATACACCCCACGGCTGGGAGGGCGAGCATGTTTAGCGCGACTCGGGCGCGAACCCACGACCCTCAGGTACGAGTCGCACACCTTACGCGCTCGGCCATGCCAGGCCCTGGGGCTATGTGAAGGCATCGAGTTAACGGTTTTAGAATTTAGCTTCAAAATTAAAAAAATAATGAAGGTAAAACGTTTCCAGCCTTACCTTAGCACTTAACGACAATAGCAAAACGTAACGTCTTAAAAATCATAAGACGTTGAAGACAAAATAAACTTGATAAGACGTGTTGTGTAAGGGAAGAAACAATAAAACTGTTTTCCACCGTCCCTAATATTTAGTTATTGACCACAGGGAATAAAACCAGTCAGTAGCACCTTCAATTACCTTTAAGAAAAATGATTGACTGTCCATCTTGTATGGCATTAATAATTTATAGAGACGAGGAACTAGAATGTACGATCATTATTTGTTCTCCAACAGCGATGAGTTTCTATAATTAAAAAAAAATATGTTTTTCAGACCAAGCGAACATTCTTTAGTCCTCGTTGCAGTTTAAATAATATAAAAAAAACATTAATTTCAAGATGTTTCTTTTACGATAAATGGTGAAGCGACTGATGAAATTTTATTAGAAATATAAAACAAATTTATATATTTAAAGTGCTGGATATGAAGAGTTTCAAATTTGTGATTTATGACAGAAAAAATATTTATAACTTAAAATGTGTGCGTGTGTTTTCTTATAGCAAAACGAAATCTGGCTATCTCCTAGGTCCACAGAGGGGAATCAAACCCCTCATTTTAGCGTTGTAAACACGCAGACTTTCAACTGTACAAGCCGGGCACAAACTTAATATATAATGATATTTGTATTATGAATAATATAGAAGACTTTCGATAGTTTGAAAAGAGTACTGGCAAACTGCCAAGAAAAGAAAATGGAGGAGTGTAAATGAAAGGTCAAGGGTTACGAGTGTTCTAAATGATTTATCAGGAAATAAAACAATGTGTTGAACAAAACAGATGAATAATATTTATACAGAGAAATATATATGTTAAAAATGGTTCGTTTGGGTTGAGAAAATATTTTACGAAGAGGAGCGAACAACGTTTCGACCTTCTTCGGTCATCGTCAGGTTCACAAAGAAGGAAAGAGGTTACTGACCGGAAGCTGACCACATTTTGAAAGGTGATGTGTAACTGAGTGTCGGAATCTAAAGGGCGGTGTTAGATGTTTGAATATATAATTTTATATTATTTATTTTATTATTTTTAATATAAGTATAAAGGTGTTCCTTTGTATTGGTTTATTTTGGGTTTAAGTTGTTCTACAAGTAAGGCTTTAATTTTGCGTTTGTTTATGTTTGTTTCTTTATTTAGTATTTGAGTGTTTTCTATGGTTATGTTGTGTTTATTTGACTTACAGTGTTCGAAAATGTGTGAAGGTGACTTTTTGTGTTCTTTGAATCTGGTTTTCATTTTTCTACTTGTTTCTCCAATATAGAAGTCGTGGCGGTTGTCACATTGTATTTTATAAATAATGTTGGTGTGGTGTTTGTAAGTGTAGTTTTTACATAGTATAGACCTCAGTTTTGTGCCTGGTTTTTGAATAAATTTGGTATTAACTGGAATGTCATATTTTGTGACTAGTTTTGCCAAATGTTGGTTATTTGTCTGCTGATGTCGGGAAAATATGGTATGCAGCAGTATATGGTTTCGTGATTTTTTGATTCGTGAAATGTATTTACTCTTGTTGGTTGATTTTGCTTTCTGACTAGGTGTGTACGTATAATGTTTTCTACGGTTTGTGGAGGAAACTTATTGATGTTCATGAAGTATTGTTTTATTTTGTCTAATTCATCGTTAATTTTATCTGATGAGCATAGTTTCATAGCTCTGTTTATTTGGTTTCTTAGTATGTTGAGTTTTGTTTTTTGTTTCATGTGCTGAGTCCCAAGGAATGTATTGTCCAGTATTGGTGATTTTTCGGTGGATTTCTGTTTTAAATTGTGTGTCGGTTCTTGTAATTTTGAGGTTAAGAAATGATATTTGATTACTTTCTTCCTGTTCACATGTGAAGTTAATATTGATTCTATGAATCTAACACCTCTTCTTATAATATAGATTCTGACCCTCTATTTTAGGCCACCTGATTCGACTTGAGAAGCTATTCTCAACTGATAACATGTTGTGTCAACATTATTTGACCTTTAGAAAGCTTATGATACTACATGGAGGTATGGAATTTAGAGAAACTTCCACTTATGGGGGGTTACGAGGTCATCTGCACATTCTTATTAAAATTTTTTTCCATAAACAGGCGATTCCAGTTTGTGTGGATTCGACACTTACCCGTTGTTTTCTACAGCAATTTGGAGACCTCTATATAATTCTCTTACAAATTACATGACACATAGAAAAGAGTAAAATAGTACATTTTAAAAGACTAGTAAGTTTTTATTTACTGATCCAAAGATAGTGTTATATCTGATAGCTGGCAGTCTGTGTACTGTATCATTATTATACGGATAATTAGTTTCTTAGTTTGATTATATAGCATATTATATGTAATTGTCTTAACTCCGTAACTTGAAACAGAACCAACCTGTTAAAGTGCAGGAAGCACCGCTAAAAACTGGGTTTCGTTACCTATTGTGGGCAGAGCACAGATAGCCCATTGAATAGATTTGTGCTTTATTCCAAAACAAACCAAACAAACAAGTACAGGAAGTCATTTAGTGTTTTATTAAACGTCTCTCATACAGAAGTATCATCAGAATTATTACGGACCTGTTAGTTTATACGAAACATATTCTTACACTGTGAAAAAACGATATGTTTTTTTATTGTAATTATATTCAGAATCCTAAAAGTTGGAACTGTGAACAAAATATAAATTGTAATGTATAGGAAGTCGTTTAGTATTTATTTTAGGTATCTGATGATGAAAAATGAATAGCAAGGTTATAGTAACCAACATACAACACATCTACTTTATCAACTTGAACAAACTTTTTCGTATGGAGACTATTTTGAAACATATACAGTTGAACTATCAATAAAACCGGACCTTGAACTTAAATTATTGGTAAATAATGGAAAATGTTTTTGATTGTATTGAATGTGTTACCTGGTAAAACGTCTGATAATAAGTTTTATTTAGTCACATATAAACTAGTTTTGTTTATTTATCTTAAATCATTAGATTGTTCTTAATATTTAGATGTGAGTTTGATTGCAAAAAAAAACTTTTATGAAGGATTAAAAACATAATACACATTAGGGTCCAGTAGGTTTACTAGAGTGTTAATTATGTTTTTTGTAAAACACAATATCTAATTCTCAAAAATAATGCCCTCTGTTATAGAGTCATAATATTTACTGTTAGAGTATTACGCTTCATGTCTATATTCAATTGCAAGCCAATTTTTTGTTCACGAGTTTGATCACTCAGACATTATACTATAAGTTCAACATTTCTGTCAAATATTGTCAAAGTTAAATATCACGTTACATTGTTATCAGTCTATGTATTTTCATGTATAACGTTAAATAAATCGTGAGTGTCTTTTCTGGAGCGGAAGTTTGGTTCCCTGATGAACTGCTGAAAATAGAATCTACTGGATATTGTTGTTTTCCACACCCGCTGTAGCTGTGTTACCTTGAAGCTTCCCCATTCAAAACAACGAACCTGTGAACGTCGCATTCATGGTTGTTTTCATAAATCTTCACATAAACCACGATGTTACAAGTCAAAAAATATTTTTGTTTTCTGTTTGGACAAAACACGACCGAAACAATGAGAAATTCATTTCTCTGACCACCTCTGAAGAAGAACATTTCTTAATTTCTAAGTTTTCTTAATATGTTGAAGTAAAGAAGACGACAGGTTAATCATAACAAATACTCAGGTAAGAGTTTCAGATGTTTGAACCTGTAGAGCTTTGCAAAACAGTACAAATGACTCCTGTCAAGTGACAAACAGGAGTATTTGGTCACACTGAACTAAATGTATGTAGTTATGGCCACATGAATAGCGATCTTAGCTCGAATTATAAGGGTCGCGAGTTCGAATCCTCTTCTGATAAATCTTGCAAGCTCTCTCATCTGTAGAGGCTTTAAAAGTGACGGTTAATCTCGGTATGGCCAGATGGGCAATCCCACAATTTGTAAGTTAAGATGTAACCAACGGTTGGCGGCGAATGGTGATGATTATCTTCCTTCTTTCTGATCTCAGCTAAATTAGGGACGACTAGCGCAGATAATTCTCGTGTAACTTTGTGAGAATTTTAATAGTATAACAAGTAACAAACAGCCCGTCTACATGATTTAGGGTAGAAAAATCATCTATGCAGTCTGTATACCTTAGTGAAATAAATGAAATATCTTTATAGACACCTGTGTTGTGTGTTTTTATGTTAAAATATCTAAGTAGTGGTTATAATAGCGTTCATTGAGGTTCGTTTATTCTAATCTTGTAATAGCTAGGTGTGTTCCAGACAATTTATTTGTATATAAACTATATGTGTATATCCGTTATATGTAAACTGTGTGTGAGGGTTTTCAAACAGTTTTGACTACTTACATCCATTCTACCCTAATCACACAACTTCCATTTACAGTTTTATAGTTATTCCACCACTACATGAGCCACGTTAACAGAAATGTTTTACATATAAATAACAAATATTCACTCACAGTTTCCTACTGGCTCAGTGTTTATCTCTCTGCATGTCTCTATAATACTGTAATTTGGTTCTTGACGTCAACTGTTAATGGAGTCATTCTATTTGGCTGCGATGTTCTAAGAACTGTGTATCTCATTAAAACTATAATAGTTAAGTTTCAGTAGAGTTTACATTCCAATAAAATGTAGCTGAAGTAACTAATAATTAAACAGTATTGGGTAATATAATATTTATATCTTATTAGAAATTTTTATTTATAATATAATTTTAATGAATATTATACTAAGTACATACCTTAAGTACTTGATTGAATAACTCTTATTATCATGCTGTCAGAAAGTGATATTTTATTTTCATTTTACAAATCGATATTTCGGGACATACATGGTAACTAACGTTTTCTATCTACTGTTAAACTTTCTTTCTGTGTGTTTTGGTTGATATCTCGGGTTGGTCTTAGTTGTCAGATGCGAAGTTATTCAAGAATGAAAACATCAAGGATTAGAAAATTTTCAATATAAAATTAATTTTATTTTTGAAACGGTATTTAGAAAGCGAAATTTGTATCGTTGAAAAATCACACACTAGATATCGTTTGGTTATTATCATGGTTTTAGAGTTCCTGTGATAACTGTCAAGATTTTTATGTTGAAGAAACAAGTAAAAAAACTGAAACCAGATTCAAAAGAACATAAAAAGTCACTTTCACACGTTTTCGAACACTGCAAATCAAAAAACACAACATAACCATAGAAAAAACTCAAATGCTAAATAAAGAAACAAACGCAAAATTAAAGAAGCCTCACTTATACAAGAACTCAAACCCAAAGTAAACCAATACAATGGAACATTTTCACACCTATATTTACAAATATAATCAAACATCTAAGCACGCCCTCTACATTCTTACACTCAGTTACACAACCCCTTTCAAACATGTGGTCATGTATCGGTCAGTTATGTCTTTCTTTCTTTGTGAACATAACGATGGCCGAAGAAGGTTGAAACGTTGTTCGCTTCTCTACGTAAAATTTTTCTCAACCCAAACCAGCTGTTTTACATATATATTTTTCTCTACAAGTGGGTTTTTTCGTCATCAATGATTATTTACGTATATAGAAAGGTGGGAAAATGTTCAAGGAAATCACAAACACTTCAACTGTAACGGTTATAAAGATAACAACTATGATTATAATTTTTCTTGATTATCTGTAATGACGATAAAACGAACTTGTAGAGAAAATTATAAAGTGCTTTCTATACTCATACCAGCCGTTTTTTATATACATAATATTTCTTGATTGGTTGGTTCAGAGTGGTGAGGTTTCATTAACGACCCATCTACACGAACGTAGATAAACACCATGAGCCAGTAAATCCAGTTCTCACGCTTACATTTCGGAACAAAACGCTCAGCCCCAGATAATATAGAATAATCTGAATATAATTTAAGAGGACTTTGAACATTTTCAAAAGACAGTTGACATACTGCACGTTACAATATTCATATATCAACCTTACACACATTTCATATATTAACATAATTTATTGCACTGTTCAGATAACTGCCGATTTTGTAAAGATAGTTTACATTTGATTTAGGTGCATACTTCTTAAAAGTAAACATTCCATGTGAGTCTACTAGTGAAGGTACTACCAATAAATTTAACTGTTTGTTGACCTTGAACTTGGGACTATATAGTTGGAAACTTACGTTATTAGCTTTCTTCATGTTCCTATTCAGAGCCCTTACAGTATGATTTAAACAGATCTAGCTAATTTTTAAAAAGGAAGCCAAAGGTCTTCAAATATTTATGTCGTTTCTTTACGTCAAAAAATATCACAGTCTGCCATTTAAAATTCATTATTATAACAAAAACAAACAGTTCAGAATATGAACAAAATACAATTATTTGACATTGTGAACAAGAACAAGAAGATATTGTTGAAATAATGCCACTATTGGTGATTGTTTTACAACAACCCTTCTGGCATCAGAGTAGCGAGAAACTTAAATTTTCTTTCATGTATCATAATAATATGTTGTTGCTTGAGTGTTTAGTGAGTTATTGTTTTATCATTAGAATCAACTTGAAGCACCTAATAACGAAATATAGATTTGTAAGTTCTCACACTTATTGCTGGATCACAGGTGAACCATTAGAATTTTGAAAAAATATAATGTTAACATTAAGACTTTGTGATTGTACTCACGTGTGGGTCAGAGGCAGATGGAGAAATGTAAAGTAGCCAGTTACTGTTGTGTTATAAGAATACAACTGATATATCTGTCCTGAAACTTACTGTAGGTTACAACAACATGTAGATATCAGTAGCAACTGGAATGTAAAATGTCTAGAATGTAGACTCTGGTGGACATATTATTAACTATAATTTTGTATTTTGTAATTTACAACACAATAGAGAATGCTCATATTTAATATTTAACGAAATGTAAACAAGTAAACATGTAAGAATGTTTAAATGTCTTGTATAACATCTTCCGAACTAAAAAAAATGTCTATTATATAACGTATTGAAGGAAACAAACAAACAGCTGACACATTTTAAAGAGAGAGAAATGTTACTATAGAGTATTTGTACTGACAAAATAAGTTATAATTACAGTTAACCAACAGGTGAGACATGAACACCATGTGTTCACGAGAGTAAGAATTACACTTTTACATTTTAGTTTCTTGTTGAGAAAGTTCGGTAACTTTTGTTATCTCGCATAGAAATAAAAACTACACATAATTTTAAACTAGAATTAACTGTTTCTAGTTTTGATATGATACACTAGTCAACATCGTCTTCCACCACCTCTTGGACAACTCTTATTAACCGAATAGTGGGATTTCAACGTCATTCTTATTGTGTGTTCTGTATACTGTATAGAAATGCTCCACAACATTATTACACTAGGTGTTTTAAAGTATTTTCACAATCTTTCATTCTGATTTAGTTTCACTTACAAGTGAGTGTGAGACTCATTTTTCATTATTTTTGTCAATTATTATAATTATCCGTTGTAAAGTACTGACTCTATATTATAGTATCAAACATAAATTGTTTTCAAAATATTCTGAACCATAACGATGACATCTCAGTATTATGAAATCATACGTTATATTGGTGGATCGACATGTTTTACTTCCTACTTATTACAATGAATTAAAGGCACCTAACACATGTTATTTTGTCATATATAAACCAGTGTTACTTATTTATATTCAATCGTTATAATTTGTCGTTAATTTGTATACGTTAGTTTGAATTTGAGAATATTAATTAAAGCTGTTAATTCATTTCATTTTTGTAAACTTTAGTTTTCTTTCAGGGTCACTTCTATAAAGATATAAACTATTTCTCGTAACGAGATAAAACTATATATACCTTCCTTGAGTCATTGGTTATCATATGAGTTTACAGTTTTACGATTCGGGATTCAGTCATTCTGGGGTGTTAACAAATAGGATAGATCAATGTGTAGCTTTGTGCTTAACAACAAATAGCCACAAGAATTATTTGGTTTGTTCATTTTTATATTGATAGTAAAATCGCATGTGAGTTCTCAACTGACCGTACACTATGTGGGAGTTTTTCTGATAAACACATAAAGAGAACAACAATTACACCTCAACATACCTTCACATCTTGTGTTGAAAGACCGATTACTTCTATAGATTCTTAAGAAAAACATGGAACTGCAATTTATACCATGAGAGACTATTCCCAGAGACTTTTCTCAGACCTGTGTTGAACATCCTGCCGAAGTATTATTCAGTGAAGTAGTTCGTGAAATACCATATTTTATTTCATGAACTTACGAGAAATATAAAAAAAATGTTTCTTTATTGTGACGAATTTGTAGAGTTTTCCTTTTGCGAATTATTAAAGGAAAAAATGTAAAACTGACATATAAATTTAAACATAGTCGTAACATACATAAAGTGCAGTAGGCCCTTGAAATGGTGAAGGTAACACTGTCAGTAGTATAATAAGATTAGAGTGAACAATCACTTGTTCAAATATTATATAGAAAAAATGGCTACTTTTATGTAAAATACCTGGTTTGTATACTAGTGGGCATTTCATTCACAATCATAATATATTTTTATAATTGATAACGTAACAGGGAATATGTTTTATGTTTACTTTTTAATAAAATAAAGACAAGTATACATATAAAAACATTTAAAAATTTCTTCCATACTATCTGGTTTTGAATATTTTTAAAGGTTAACTAAAGCTGAAGATAAAATAAATAAGTGGTACAAATTGGGTAGCTCGAGTAGAACCCTCTGTGACACAGTGGTATGTAGAGTAGAACCCTCTGTGACACAGTGGTATGTAGAGTAGAACCCTCTGTGACACAGTGGTATGTAGAGTAGAACCCTCTGTGACACAGTGGTATGTAGAGTAGAACCCTCTGTGACACAGTGGTATGTAGAGTAGAACTCTCTGTGACACAGTGGTATGTAGTAGAACCCTCTGTGACACAGTGGTATGTAGAGAGAACCCTCTGTGACACAGTGGTATGTAGAGTAGAACCCTCTGTGACACAGTGGTATGTAGAGCAGAACCCTCTGAGACACAGTGGTATGTAGAGTAGAACCCTCTGTGACACAGTGGTATGTAGAGTAGAACCTGTGACACAGTGGTGTATATCTGTGACACAGTGGTATGTAGAGTAGAACCCTCTGTGACACAGTGGTATGTAGAGTAGACCCTCTGTGACACAGTGGTATGTAGAGAAACCCTCTGTGACACAGTGGTATGTAGAGTAGAACCCTCTGTGACACAGTGGTATGTATTCGGGATTTACAACTCTTGTGGACAGGGTTTCATATCCATGATGGGCTGAGAATAAATACCGAATTTTGTAGCTTTGTAATTGATTACAAACATAATATATAGATCAGAAAACTTCTTCAGACAATATAAAACAACAACAACACAAACTCTATAAAATTCTTTGCCTAGCGGCAAAGGAACAAAGTTTTGTTTTGTTTGTGTTTTAATTTCGCACAAAGCTACTGGAGGGTTATGTGTGCTAGCCGTCCCTAATTTAGCAGTTAAGACTAGACTAAGGGCAGCTAGTCATCACCACCCACAGCCAACACTTGGACTACTCTCTTACCAAGTAATTGTGGGATTGACAGCTACGTTATAACGCCCCCACAACTGAAAGGAAAAGTATGTTCGGTGCGACCAGGATGCGAACCCGCGATCCTCAGATTACGAGTCGCATGCCTCAACACGCTTGGCCATGCCGGGCCTATTGATTAAGAAAAATACGTAATATTTTATAGCTTTAAAAGGTTTGTTCGACACCGAGTTAGTTTTCATGACATATTAACTGCTAAAGTTTCCTTGGATTGTTTTGAATTTTGCGCGAAACAACACGTGGGCTCTCTGCGCTAACTTTTAAAGCAGTTATAGACCAGCGAGAAGGCACCTAGTCAACACCAACAAACGACAACAATTCGGTTGCTCTTTTATCAACGAATAGAGACATTGACCGTCATATTTTAGTCCTTCCCCACGGTTAAATGGGTGAGTGTGTTTGGTGTGACGAGAGTTCAAATCAGCGTCTCGCAGATTGTGAGTAGAGCGCCTTGACAACCACTTGACCTAAGAGTCATGATTTACTTCAGAATGCATACCTTTTGGTTATCACAGCCTCTGGAGGAATTGACTTTTCTTGTAGGTCGCACCGGATGTAAGTGATTGTTTCAGACTCCTCTAAAATAAAATGAAAAATGATGATTTATACATAATTAAGTAGCATTTAAACTAACTTTCACAATTTAGGAATCTAATGTACTAAATAATTAAATTCAAAATACAATAACAACAACTTCTACTCTAGGTAGATTATGACTTTTAATAATTATGTCGTATCAACCTTTGGTATGACATCATCATAAGTGCAACTGTTATTATTGTCACTTAAAATTAACAGTTACCTCACTTTTATTAAAGGGCAAACACTTACAATATATTAAATTCATCCTTATCCCTCCTACCGACATACCATTTTATGCCAGAAATTTCTAACGAAATATTTAGCCTCTTTAACAACTTAAGCACTGACATTAAACCTTGAAATAATATAAACATCGTATGACCTAACCCTAAATGCTCAACAAGAGGTCTCAGTAGAATTGCACGGTCGTCATTGCGAATATCTTCAAACATTCACTTTGGCATGGTCTATATAAGCGTTTGCAGAAGGCTGGCTCGAATGTTATTCCAAGTGGTGAAGATGACTTCACGAAGATCATGCACTGTTTGGAATTGACGTTGATCATTTCTTTCGACTTCCCTTGCCATCCACCCCAAAACATTTTCAATGGGGTTCAATTCGAGCGAACACGCTGAATGGCCCAAAGGAAACACGTTATTCGCTATGAAAAGTCCTTTGTCCTGCGAGCATTGTGGATTACAGCGTTGTTCTACTAAAAGATCCAGTCATTTCCACACAAGTGAGGACCTTCAGTCAATAAGGATGCTCTCTTGAACAAGCCAATGTCGGCAGCTGATGCTTGACGCCCCTGTATAACCTGAAGCTCCAATGCTCTATGGAAGGAGAAAGCACCCCAGATCATGATGGAACCTCCTCCACTGTGTCGTGCAGAAAATGTCTTTGGTTGGATATCCTTATCGTGCCAGTTACGTTGAAACCCATCTGGGGCATCGAGGTTAAATTTTTTTCTCATCAGAGAACGAAACCTTCGTCCACTTTTCTACGTCCCATGTTTGGTGCTTCTCAGCAAAATTTAACCAATGTGTTTCGTAGTGTGAAAGGAGGCGTGGCCTTTAAAGACGTTTATGGTTTTTGAAGCCTTTCTCTCATAGATGTCGTCTTATTTTTCTTGAGCTGCATTCTACATTCGTAAGGACCTAAATCTGGTTCGACGATCGGCTGGTGTTTTGCCGTACAACCCGTCGAATCCTCTTGCTCAACGCCAACGAAATTTTCTTGAGCCGACAACTTAAAATTCTCGTTCCGGAATCCCTCAGCATGTTTTAAGAAATTTGCAACAGCAGTTTAACTACGTCCAATCTCATCAGTGATGGCACGTTGAAAGAGACCTTGCTTTTGCAGTTCGACACTCCTGCCATGTTCAAACTCTGTCAACTTTTTAGCCTTTGCCATGTTTTTACTCAAAATAACACAGAAGATATTAGTGTTAGATGCTGAAAATGCTAATGCTTGAACACAAATGATTGAATTTCGTTATGTGTTTACCGATTAACGCTTCGTTTCAGTAAAGTCTTAAACTTTTGACCAGCTAGTATTTAGGCTAATTTAATTTTGTTCACATTTTCCCTATTAAATGCTAAAAAAGTTGTTTTTATTTTCCCTTTTTTATTTTCATATTTCGAAGCTTTACTCAAATAAGTGGTTGAGTCTGATAACGCAAAATTCATATTTTTCTATTTGGCCAGCAGTGTATATCTGTGAACCATTGGAAATAACAAAGATAAAACATATTTAATGAATTACGAAACAGAGATGCATTTCTTTAAAAAATATGCCAAGACCTTTCATAATTTTTGTTTTGTCTGAGATACATTTATTAAAGAAACATATCTGCTAGATCGCAACGAGATGCTGAACAAGATTTTCCTTCGTATTAAATATTTTAGGCCTGCAATAAATATGATTTGCTTTCTACGTTTTGATCCTTTATAAGTAAAAGAGTAGCCCAAGAGTTGGCGGTGGGTGGTGATGACTAGCTGCCTTCCCTCTAGTCTTACACTGCTAAATTAGGGACGGCTAGCACAGATAGCCCTCGAGTAGCTTTGTGCGAAATTCAAAAACAAACAAATAAATGCTTTACCTCTAAAACTATTACACCAATTATTTAGATGTTTTAGACGTAATGAGGTTTTATATAACAGCCAGAAAGGAAATGTTGCTGTAACGATTGTTCTCCATTAAATCATTTGAAACTACTGTTTGATTTATTTCATCGTGTGGATATAATATTGGAAGTTGTACAACTATATAATTATTGTCATCATCACGGCATGTAGATTAATTAAGTTAAAGGTTGAAATGGAACTCAGGTTCAGTTTGCTTTCGTAAAGATAAACTAACTGCTTCGTTTTGGCAAAAACACCTGACTTTGTTTCATGCTTGAAAAGAAATAAGAGGTCTAGTTCTTAAAAATAGAAGTTAAGGCGTTGAAAGAAATGTATTGATATGAAATAATTATTTGAAGATTTATTTTCCCCGATTTTGAATTAAAATTGCTTGAGAAACCTTTATTATGGATGTTTTGTCGAAGGGAAGTAACTGAAGTTGGGATGGGTTTTAATTCCACACTTTGAATACTTGTTTTGAAGTTTTGCAATTGACGTAAATATGATAAAAGTGACGAAGAAGCGGTCTACAGACAAAATAAATAATGTGGAATTTTTTTTCACTGAACTATTAAAATATTTTGCCTGTTCTCTTAATACTAGACAATTGAGAAATAGAAATATTTTACATTTTTCTTTGAAGCTTTTATGCACATAATCCAAGTTTTTAGGCTTGTCGCTAGCCATTGGTTTTATTTGATCCCAGTAAAACAAATATATATATATTTCAACAAAACTTTGTTTGTCTAAAGTTAAGCCAAATCTGCACCTTTTTTCATAATAATGTTAAAATTGCAGTATTTGAAAAACCTTGTTTGATGTATAATATTTCCTATAATATTGTCTCCAAAACACAAACTGTCAATCAATTCGAAGTTGTATTGTGTCTCGGTGAAAAGAAATTTAAATTCGTTGCTAGTTTTTTTGTTATCGTCTCATGGAAAATATACTTGCAAAACACTTAACATACATGTTTCAGTAAAAGTTTTAAGTTAAGATAATTCCAAAGAGAAAAATTCAACTACAAAAGAACAGATTGAACAAGAGAGTAAAAATACTGCGGAAATTGTAATTAAAAACTGTAAGTCAAACTGTCAAGAAACAATCCGAAAGAGATAGATATTGTCAAACAATTACGGAATGCTAAATTAGAGACGGCTAGAGCAGATAGCCCTCGTTTAGCTTTGCGCAAAATTAATAAAACAAACAAACAAACAAATCATAAAGCCCCGATACTTTCTGCAATCAGAACGCTCAGATATAAAACGGCCAAATTATTTATAATTATTCTCAGATTATTGACATTTAATGAATTTACTGTCCTCGACTCACTTTCTTATATTAAATAATTAAAGATCTTCATCCTCATAATGGATGTTTAGTTGGTAGCTTTGACGTAAGTTATTTATTCACAAACAATCCTTTGGGTTCGACCATTGACATTGGAAAAACTCTTTCCAGAGAAGTCGTTTGTTCATGGCTTATCTAAATAACAACTTAGATCTATAATAATTCATTATTTAGATAACAACCATTCTTTTATTTAATGGAAACATTTAAAGCGTTTGTCAGAGATTATCGAAAGAATACGATGATAAGGTTATTTTGCATTAATTCATTATCTTAGTTGTTTTACGCCTTTTAAACTTAAACGAAATCAGTAATTGCTTACAAAATCTAAGGTATATTTTTTACCAGCTAATTCCCTCTAGAGAATTTAGTGAAATATAAATCAATTTTTTACCTTGTTTTGTTTATATTAATAATTCTTGATTAGTTTGTTTTTTTGTGTTTTGTTCAACTTATTTATACGGATAATTGCTTCTTCTAACACTTTTGCAGCTATATTCCTAAACTTCACTCTCCATTCGAATTTTTGTGTTCCTTTTTTTGAATATCCGTTAAATTGCTTCGATACGGTGACGTTTAAGAAGTATTAGTTTTTGCACGTGAGGTGGTTCTCCAATTAGATGTATTTGTGTATGTATTTATTTACCAGTTACTTAGCTTTTATAAGAATTTTAGAATAACCTATATATATTTTCTTATCTTTTTTAATATTAATCTTTCATTGAAATGTAAAATCTTCTATTGTATGTTTAATATATTTTAATACTTTTTCAGTCACCTGGTGATGCTCCTAGTAACTGCTATTTTCGAGCCAGAAATAATCCTAATAGTTAACGTGAAACACTAAGGAACATTTTGAAATGAAACAATATATGAAAACAGAATGTAACGTAGTTAGAGCAACGAGAAATACAAATTCTCGTTGTTTGTGTACTATACAGATTCTTCTACCAAAGGTAAATTTGAAATGATAACCCATGACGGAGAAGCCTAATGTTTTGCTAGATTGACCATATCCACTGCTGTAGGCACCAGTTTCGTCTGTTATAGCTTTATTTGCAATCTCTAACATATGGTTTCAATTGTCTGTAAACATTGTGAGGCATCCTTATATATTTTACCTTACTCACATGATCGTATGTAGTAGGAGAGTGCAAAAGCCTACATCTCTGCTTAATTATGTAATTCGATTGGTAAGTACACGAGAATCACAAGAACAAACACAATTTGTAGACTTGTGGAACAATAAAACAATTCAACAGACCAACCTGTAAGGGCGGATGATTGTATGCACCATACACCCCCC
>NW_027467782.1:40404155-40585868 GCF_004210375.1 Tachypleus tridentatus | reverse complement strand
ATATATATATTTCAGTGTATATCATTAAACCTGATGATGACAAAACCTTTTTCAAACACTATACATTCATTATCATGTTAAACTTTAATAAGATTTGTTAAACATTCAACCCATCTTTAAACTGTACAAAACTCACTTACCTTATGCCAAGTTATCATTCATTTTCTCTTTGAAGAAATTTCTGTAGCTTTCAAATACGTATAATTTTATACAAAAACATATTCAGAATTATACAGAAACATATTCAAACCATCAACATAACCATAAGAAAACAACTCAAATACTAAATAAAAGAAACAAACATATAAACAAACTGATAGTAAAATTAAAGAAGCCTTACTTATAACAACAACCCAAATAAAACAATATAAAGGAACGCCTTTATACCTATATTAATATAATAAATAATATTATATATTCAAACATCTAATACCGCCCTCTACATTTCGACACACAGTTACACAACCCCTTTCAAACATGTGGTCAGCTTCCGGTCAGTTACCTCTTTCTTTGTGAACCTGACGATGACCGAAGAAGGTCGAAACGTTGTTCGCTCTTCTATGTAAAGTGTTTTCTCAGCCCAAACGAGCCGGTTTTGCATATAAATATTCAGAATTCACAACAAAGGGAACAGAAAATAAATTTTACAAAGCTATAAAAAACAACTTAATTTTTAACTTTATCAACACATGATAGTTTTAACTCTGTGCTGTATCCAAGTATATTTAAACTTTCTTAAGAACTGTTCTCACAACAAGAATAGTTTTTCTTTCTTTCATATGTGAAGAGAGGTTCTAATTAGACTTCTGCTAGTTTAATTGATAAGTGTACATCACAATCGTTGTTTTTTATTTGAACCTATGAGTTACAAGTAACTAGTGATACAATTAATTAGAAAGTCTATTAATATTAGTTCATGTAGGTTTTAATGAACAATTTAAAATTTATATCTTTATTTCTACTAATGTGATCAATTAGAAAATGAAAACGGATAGACAAACATTTGAAGTCTTTAATTTATTATAGTTTGAAAGGAAAACCATGTCAACATCTATATTCACATTTTAGTGTTTGCAAACATCAATTCTGTTTTCAATTCTTTTTTGTCATTTTTCTTATTTTGGATATCAACAGAACTAAAACATTTTGTCAGAAGCATTATTACTTTCAAACAATAAAAAACATATTTTAAAGTAGGCATATGTTACAAGAGCTACAGGTGTCAGAAATAATAAACATAAATAATTATTTAAAAATTTAGGTTAAAATAAAGTTTTTTTATTATCATTGAGAGAAAACAGATAAGTTTATTATAACCTTGTTACCAAAATATCTGGTGTAGATAGTCTAGTTGCTTTGTGCCATAAAATGCCAAGCTAACCAACCAACAATGAAAATGTCTAAACCCCTCTATTATATATTATAAATTCTGAAAAATAACACTAACTTTAATGAAAACAAATCTCCATAAAGTCTAGAATGCATGTACACTGTTTATTTCTTGTAAAAGCCAAGGCCTGAAAATTTACCATTCAGTTGATGTTCATATTATTGTATTAATAAGTTAATGTTTGAAGCTACACTTGACTGTTATACATCCCCTATGGATGTAGTAGAGGGTGAATAACAACTAAGGATCGGTTAGAACCTGGTAGATTGAGATATGTAGTACAGGATGAACAACAACTAAGGATCAGTTAGAACCTGGTAGATTGAGATATGTAGTACAGGATGAACAACAACTAAGGATCAGTTAGAACCTGGTAGATTGAGATATGTAGTACAGAATGAACAACAACAAAGGATCAGATTTAAAACCTGGTAGATTGAGATGTGTCGTACAGGATGAACAACAACAAAGGATCAGTTAAAACCTGGTAGATTGAGATATGTAGTACAGGATGAACAACAGGTAAGGATCAGTTAGAACCTGATAGATTGAGATATGTAGTACAGGATGAACAACAGGTAAGGATCAGTTAGAACCTGGTAGATTGAGATATGTAGTACAGGATGAACAACGACTAAGGATCAGTTAGAACCTGGTAGATTGAGATATGTAGTACAGAATGAACAACAACAAAGGATCAGTTAAAACCTGGTAGATTGAGATGTGTCGTACAGGATGAACAACAACAAAGGATCAGTTAAAACCTGGTAGATTGAGATATGTAGTACAGGATGAACAACAGGTAAGGATCAGTTAGAACCTGATAGATTGAGATATGTAGTACAGGATGAACAACAGGTAAGGATCAGTTAGAACCTGGTAGATTGAGATGTGTAGTACAGGATGAACAACAACTAAGGATCAGTTAGAACCTGGTAGATTGAGATATGTAGTACAGAATGAACAACAACTAAGGATCAGTTAAAACCTGGTAGATTGAGATATGTGGTACAGAATGAACAACAACTAAGGATCAGTTAAAACCTGGTAGATTGAGATATGTAGTACAGGATGAACAACAACTAAGGATCAGTTAGAACTTGGTAGATTGAGATGTGTCGTACAGGATGAACAACAACTAAGGATCAGTTAGAACTTGGTAGATTGAGATATGTAGTACAGAATGAACAACAACTAATCTATCGTATATTATTTGCACAGTCATTATCATGTTTGACGGTAACCAGAAAACATTACTAAGATGTTAAAAATATTGAAACCAGATTATAATTTTTTCACACTACAGGAGTCTGGCTTTATTTCATACGTTTAAATTCTAATGTGATTCATAGTTTTTCAAAGATGTTTTTTCCTGTAAACTGTGTCGTATTCCGCTCCCACCACATTTTCACATCTCTCTGAATTACAGGTAAGTAGAGTTTGTGTTGCAGTAAAAAATGATGAATTATGGACGAAGTAATTCGAGGCACTTCTGTTATCAGGGCATAAAAATTCTTTGATCTGATGGTTGACATCGAATGCTCGATAATCACCAGATTCTCTTGACACTTAGTATAATTTGCGAACTTTACACTTGGTACAATCTGCATACTTAACACTTGGTACAGTCTGCATGCTTAACACTTGGTACAATCTGCATAATTAACACTTGGTACAATCTGCATAATTAACACTTGGTACAGTCTCCGTACTTCGATATTTATAAACAGCTGACTTAAGTGCATGTTGTTAAACATTTTCAGTCGACTTGTTTGCGTTTCGTTTTGTTTTTTGGAATTGCGCACAAAGCTAAACATTGGGCTATTTTTCTTCTGGTCACCTAGGGTATCGAAACCCGGTTTCTATCGGTGTGAGTCTACAAACATACCGTTGTGTCCCAGAGCAGGCTCAGTCGACTTGTAATGTGAAAGCGTCGTTTGTTCTTGTCCTAGAATAATCTAGGACCATAGAAGTTAATCGAAAATACACTTTGATCATGTAGAACACGCAGTCAGAATATTTGTGAAGACGCGCCTTGTTTCATCTCTGGATGTTCATGTTAATGACAAATTGAGGAGATGAACTTATGATGAAAATCTCGTGATTACCATTATCGAGATAAAGGTCAGTATCCAAAGAAGAAACCACCATGTTTAAACTGGTTTCACTTTTTATAGTTGTACAACTCTAGCTTTTAAATAAAAGACTTTGGAAAGCTCTTGAATCTCGCTCAGGTTTTATACGTGTTAAGATATTATAAATGTGACTAGATTCTGAAACTTTGATGTGTGCTGCTATTAGAAGGTTCGTGAAGATCTTTATTAGTTCCAACCAGTAAGAATGTTTAAGTTCCCTTTGTTGTCTGGTATATTACCGATGCTGTTCTTAGGTAAACATCAGTATTAGATCGACTATGTATTTTTCTGTGTTGTTTTTCTATACTTCCGGTGATATATATTACTGTTATTGAGATGAGATATTAAGCGAAGATACAAAAGGACATTGAATAGTTGTCCGTGACAACACCTGGTTTTGTAAACATGATATTTTTTGTGGTATCTACTCTATGATGTCCTGAACGTTGAGTAAAGCATTTTGGATGACAAGGTATTGCTGCCAGACTTCATCCCAGATAAACATTAGACACAAGTAAGGTTGAAAGTGTAATATTGATCCCTTCCGGAGAAAAAAGATCTGTTATTTATCGCAGTCCTGACTGGAATTCTTTTCTTGAACCTATCTGAACCGACAGCATCTGATGTTCCACTAAATGTATAAAGAAACATCCAGATCCATAACTTGAGGCTGCAGTTTTTTGAGCGTATAAAGAAACGAATATTGTGTTGAGTTAGCTGAAGATTTTCATCAAATCGGACAAGAGATGAAAATAAATATTTATACGATGAATAATATTCAACCAATGGCATGAAGCTGTAAAGTTTCTTATTCCCGAGATTGAGCCGAGATGTTATGTGAATAAGAAATAAACTTTTATTTTACAAAACATCGTAACCCCATGATGGGGAGTAGGCGATGTTAACTGGTCGTGTTTACTCCAGTCTGTAGCTGCTAAATTAGGGACGGATACCACACACAGTTCACGAGAGCAGCTTTACACAAAATTAGAAACAAAATCATATCTTCATGAACCTTCACTAGATGTATAATGATGTCTCATCAAAATATGAAGTGTAAAAGTTCTACTAAACTTATGATCGTGACGAGTACAGACATCAACAACGTTTATAAATGATAAATAAAAACAAGTATATTCTGTGAATCAAACATAGCCCCCCAGTGGCTCAGCGGTATGTCTGCGGACTTACTAAAATCCGGGTTTCGATACCCGTGGGGGGCAGAGCACAGATAGCCCATTGTGTAGCTTTGTGCTTAATTCAAAAAACAAAACAACGAATCGAACATCATCAAAAGGAAGAACAAAAGTAAACTTCAGTAAACAGTGTTAAATATTTCGTTTTGAAACTAGATTTGTAAATACGGAAAAACCAAAATACAAAAACAAAATATATACAGAGAATCAGTTATTGTACAAAAAACACATCTTCATCTTTTTTTTTAAATATTTACTCAAAAAATAAGCTTACCTTTGTTCATATTTTAAGAATAAGCAGACATATTACATATCGAAAAATAAATCTTTTATTTCATTCAAGACTGTATGGAATTAAATTTGACATAGTTTCAATCTTAGTATATAAACCCAAAAATAATAATTTTGATACACATATAAACATGTGTTGAGTGTTAAATGGTGTTTATTTATTCATACACAATTTGTAAAGCACTTCATCATTTGCATACAGAAAATTAATAAACCATGTATCCTCCACTGGTTCAGTTGAAAGTCTAAAGGCTTAAAACGTTGAAAGCTTGTGTTTGATACAGGTGGTGGGCATAACATAGATAGCCCAATCTGTTGTTTTGTGCTTAGCTAAAAACAATACTAAACATGTGACGTGTTAGTTTACTGTTTCAAACGTATAAATGCACAGACATACTGATAGCAATGATCATGTTAGTGGATATCTGTCCAACAGGTGCACTGTATACAAAGTTCGTGTGAGCTGCACACCTTGCAACATATGATTATGTTTTAACAACGAATTAAATCTTTGTTTATTGCTATATACTTAGTGTTATAGATGTATTAAATTTATGGTTATAGTGTGTGGATCTTCAAACGTGTGACAAATAAGATACAATATTCAATTTCCTGCATTTTATTTCTAACACACACCTTCACTGCTTTCTGGTGTATTCCAGGCGGTTAAAACCAGAAGATCTCAGCCTTTTGGAAATGGTTACAGTTTCTTCTTAACAACAACACTGTGCATTTTAAGCCTACAACACTTTTATCAAGTAAAAAAACATGACATGAATAACAGTTTGTTCGTTTGTTTTTTTGGAATTTCGCAAAAAGATACTCGAGGGCTATCTGTGCTAGCCGTCCCTAATTTAGCAGTGTAAGACGAAAGGGAAGGCAGCTAGTCAGCACCACCCGCCGCCAACTCTTGGGCTACTCTTTTACCAAAGAATAGTGGGATTGACCGTCACATTATAACGCCCCCACGGCTGGGAGGGCGAGCATGTTTGGTGCGACTCGGGCGTGAATCCGCGACCCTCAGATAACGAAGCGCACGCCTTAAAGCGCGAGGCCATGCCAGGCCTTTACATGAATAACAAGTGCTGGGTGATCACTAACTTTGTCAGTTAAATTCCTTTTTATTTATTTATTTAATGAGTGAACACAAACACGAGTTATGTGACTACAAAATACTGACAAACAGGAACCTGAGGTATTGTGTGGCGATATAACCTGGATTTTCCCCGGATATTGTCATTAATATAGCCAGTTTAATTAGAACACATACACTGTTTCTCCTGATACAGCTACAATTCTAAAATTACCACATCTATCTAGTAGGTGAACTCCTGTAATGTTTCCACATATTAAATACATCATACAAACTAGAATGAGTTACTTTAAATTGTTTTCTGTAAAATGTTAACAGAAAGCGTTACTTGGTATAAAAATAATCCACGGTGAAACTTTACAGTGAAAATATCAAGAAGTTAAAATTGTATTAATCTGAATGTAAGCGACGGTTTTACGTGTGGTGACAGTTTATTCAATTTATTGTTGATTGTAAACGCCAATCATAAATCACGAATGAATTAATTTATGAATCATGTTGGCGAAGCATGATTATAATTAATGTACTTGTCATCAGACATGAACGTTAAACCTACCACACTTATAATACTATATTCCATAGCCAATCCTGTGGAAAGTTTCAACAATTAGAAGGATACATAATAACAATATTCAAATCACACTAATTCGGTCGTATCTATTGGACACGACGCGTTTCACTCAGTCCAGAGCTCATCAATAAAGTGCATTATTAAAAGATATAATATGACTAATACTGGTATATGATAATTGGGCTCATTCGATTGTTACGAAAGTTACAGAATGGCTAGTTGTGTTCTTCACCTCAGGATCATCGAAACCTGGTTTTTAATATCATGAGACCGAATACTTAGTACTGAGCCACCAGAGTGAAAGATGCTTTTTGTTTGTTTGTTATTTTATAGACATGATTAAAACGATGTTTAACATAAGGCAGTGTTTAAAATGATCGAATACATCAATTGAATAACGTGTCTTAAAACATCGGCAATTGACAAATGAAGGTTTAATATCTTCTAATTAATTATATCTACAGTGTTTTGAGTTGTTTTTTGTTGTTGTTGTTTTGGCTCAACACAGTAAATGTATATTAGTGTACGTTTTCAATCTATAGCTATGTATACATGGTGCTCGGAAAGTCACTGTGTACTTATATACTCATTAACATACTTGTTTCAATATAGAATACAGGAGGTAAATATGAATGACAATTATAAACAATGTTGAAAGTGGCATCACAACAGGCCTGGACCCTTCTTATTTTGTTTCTAAACACCGTTATCACTTGCTGGCTTGAAATAGACTGAATAAAATATGATTACAAAACTGCACAGTTACTTTCCAAACACCTTGTATTTATAACGATGAAGTTCATGTTTATTTACACTCAAACTTCTCAGAGCAACCTGTTGAACCAATGCCAACCAAAATTTGTATTTCAACATCATGATCTGACTGACTGAACGTTGTATTGGTTGCTTTCTTCTCTTCGTATATTTCTTTCTTACTTTTGTGTATTCTGATAATGTACTTTGTCATACAGTTTACTTTAAAGTAATACTTATGTATATGTATGTATTTATATATTGCAGAGCCTAAAGCTGATATGACAGTCGTTTGAATATTACCTTACTTCCATAAGGAACAAAATAATGAATTAGCCTTGCTATAAGTAACAAAGTGACCCATGGTGGTTATGATGACGATGTCTGGAACGAATGTTTTGTGGTATTCATTTCGTCATCGTCCAGACTAGCTGTACTCCACACATTTGACACATATTTTCATTATAAGACTAATGGTCAAATCCTACTATTTGTTCAGACAAGAAATGGAATATGGTGTCAATGTGGACTATCTGCCTCCACTCTAGTCTGTCTCTTCAAATTTAGCGCATATAGCATTGATGTGGCTTTTTGAGAAATCCAATAAATGAACAACAAGCTAGATGACATATTTTAAATGTGTTAATTACTTGTGTTTAGGTGAACAGCATGTATCTCAACCACATTTGACAACTTTCTTTTCATACATTTTGTTACATTTGATGGTTTTTGACTAGCAGAAGTAGGCTCAGAAAGGTGAGAAAAGGTCACGTGATTTTTTCTTCTGTTTTTTGGAAAATATATTTCTGTTCCATATAAAAATAATTATAGTTCTTCTTTATTTGTAGTTAAGCACGAAGCTACATTATGGATTATCTGTGTTCTGCCCACCACATGTATTCTAGCGTTGGAAATTCGCAGTCATATCTTTGTGCCACTAGGAGGCAAGAGAACTTTCTAAAGATATATTAATTTTTGTTAATTTTTAATAGAGAATCCATACCTCGCACCAGAAACACAAAACTGTATGTTGTAAAAAGTTCTCTCCAGGTGTTACTACTGGAAAAAAGTTTGACGTTTTTATCTCTAAATATTGTTTTGTTTCTTTGTTTGGAAATTCTCACAAAGTTACAAAAGGGATATCGGTGTATAGTTGTCCTTAATGTTGAATCTATAGACTCTGGTTTACTTGTTTCTGTTGTTACTCATTTAATACGTCGATGGTCCGAAAGTGTTACAAGCATTTTCGTAAGAATTCTAGTGAACAAACATACATTTCCGTTTTATGAAACCTAAATATATTTCCTCAAAAACCGCAATACGTATAAAAAATGTTTATGCTAAAACTAAACATAAAACCACGTACTTTAAAGATCAAAATCGGTAATAACCCAGTATGTGATTCCGAGTTAACTACATTTTTCAGTACTGTTATACGTGTAAAATATAGAATATTGGCTTATTGTTAGGCTTCTCAGTGCTAAACAAGTTTGTCTCTGCTCTGTTGCTTTATAAAAGTGACAGTTAATTACTTTATTCAGCCAAATGTTCAAACAACTATTTGGTAACGACGGATGATTTCAGCTGATCAAGTCTAAAATACAAGCAAACCCTATCGGTGTCTTAACTGGCCTCTGACTTGGCTATTTAACTATATGTAACGAGGGGTCCTTTTGTAATGTGGATTTCCTTCTGAGGTATATTTTGTCAAATATACATCACATTTTTAAGTTTGTACAATCCTTTAAATATTTAAATCTCGATTATAAATGAACTAAAGTATGTTTTGTATATTTTCTTCCGAACTGTTACATTAGCGCCATCTCTTGCTTAAAATATTCTATATATGAGATTTTATTAATAAAACACATTTTAGCCTTGGAAAAAATTCTTGTAATATTAGATCAACGTTAAGCCGAAGTTCAATACTAAACGATGCCATTTACTATAAACAGTTTTATAATACTGTTGATTAACTATGATGCTGACATTTCTTTGTATGTGGTTTTTCACTAATTTGCATAATAAAAATATTTTCTCAGACATTTGCACACGCACGAAGATAAGTTATACCTTGGTGCACACCTTCAGTGTGGGTACAAAATCTCGGTGTCTAGGTTCTTTTTTCTTGGTGTTATGGTGGTTACTCTTCTTTACTTTGTAGTTTCTCACCATATTTCTAATTAAAAAGATGCGCACACACGTGAATAAGTAATAATACCTCATGTAGTATGTGTACAAAGTTTTAAGTTTCTAGGTTCTTTTCTCTTGTAGTTATGGTGGGTCACACACAAACCCAAAGCCTCGGACTTTTATTATTGTGGATCAGTTTGTTGCTACATGACAACACTTTAAAATATGTGTTTTAAAATTAGCGTACACTGTGAAGATATAAATAATTTATTTTGTTTTTTCGATTTCGTGCAAAGATACAGACTAAGGGGATGGCAGCTAGTTACCACCATTCGCCGCCAACTGTTGATTTACTGTTTTAACAATACATAGTGAGCTTAACCGTCACTTTATAACGCCCCAACGGTTGAAAGGGCGAGAATGTTTGGTGTGACGGACATTCGAACCCGAGGCCCTCGGATTACGAGTCGAGTGCCTTTACCATTTGGCCATGCAGGGCTGTCATAGAAGGGGAACTGCTTAACCTAAAGAATATTGTTATATTCTATTTACCAGACTGTGAAAAAGGAGTAAACATTTTTACAAATAATAAAATAATTTTCCATACCCTCAACTAGTTCTCCTAAAATTATTCTAGGTTTTTTTCTATTCTAACCGTTTCAATAGCTTCAGCGACAATGGTCAATATACAGTTTCTTTTTTACCATTTTTTTTCTCCCTTACTTCGCACTCAATTCTTCTTTTACTTCTCAGTATTTTCCCTTTTTCATTTTATCTGTCTTACAAGTTTTCCAAATTTTAAAGTATAAACACTATTTCCATACCTTTTGCACACTTATTAGGAAGAATACTGCTCACTGATTGTGAACCTAAAGGATTTTGTTACGTATTGTAAATTGTTTTTATTCTCAGTGCCTTTGTGGTGTTAATACATTTCTAGTTCAGCATGTAATTTACCTATTTTGTATTCATGTGAATTAAAACGTTACAAGTCAACCATTGACACAGCAGTATGCCTGCAAAATTAATACTCAAGAAACCTGGTTTCGAAACGTATAGTGGGCATTTACAGCTAGATGGGTAGTTATGTGCTTAACAAGGAAGAAACAAAAAGTTTTAGTTTTTCTTGCCATCTTGTTCGTGCGTAAGCCAAGAGTGGTGTTAACCTTAGTCTATACTTAGTACACTTAGTTTATACTTAGTCTACTTTTTAACGCTTTGAGAAACCCTTAATGGATTAAACGGTGCCACTTTTTCCTTCCCCAAAAGCATTCCATGGTTTACTTCCAAAATTCAATGCTTCCTTCTAGGTGTAAATTATGGTATTATTTTAAGCACTCACTATACTTTCCTTCCACTTTGACTGATTAAAGATGTTTTACAAATAATAAAGACTGAAGTAAAACATTTCAATGTTTTTTTGTTGTTCTTGTTTTCTTCAAATTTTATTTTTTTTATGTTGAAAATTATCTTCATTCACATAGAAAGCTCACCCTAACTTATGTTTCATCACGTAAACTTTGTAAGATAATACTGTGGTCCAATACGCCGGACACCCTTTTCAATTTTTTAGGACTTTTAAGGATTTTAAGGGGTTCAAGGACAAACAACCCAAAATATATATTTTGGTTTTGTTCGCGGTCGTATTTACGGCACTAAAAATAAGAATTTGCAATAATATAAATTTTGGTACGCCCAATTCATTGATGAGACAAAAAATTGGGTTTCCCATTTTGAGTCTTTTTAAGAGGTTAGAGCTCAAAAAAAGATATATGGAGTTTTTGTTCAGTTATCCGAAATATTTTGACAAATTTGTGTGTGTGTGTGTGCTTTCTTATAGCAAAGCCACATCGGGACTATCTGCTGAGTCCAATAAGAGGGAATCGAACACCTGATTTTTGCGTTGTAAATCCGTAGACCTAGCGCTGTATCAGTGGGGGAATTTTGACAAGTTTTCCATACGATCTGATATAATGATACTTTAGATTTACTTATTTTACCTATTGTAGGGTCAAAATTCCACAAATAACATAATTTTAAGGTTGTTTGATGTTTATTCCACCGTATTTCGGCCAACATAAATGATATATAGTACACAAGTAATTTTTCTTCCAAGTCCTAAACAGAGATATAGGCAGCTTTCTATGTGACTGTTTTTCACGATTTTCCTGATGTTAAAACTGGCCAAGTTAGGTTTGCTCATGAAAGTTGACGTCTTTAAATTTAATTTTTTTTTTCATATATGTAGTGTTCTCTCTTCACTTATTGTCCGTTTATAATTACAACTTTAATAAGAAATTATCATCACCATAAACTGTCCGTCGAGTGGTTTGGATGAAGTTCTTCGTATGATGTACTGAAATCCAGAACTCCGACCAGAAGCAGAACCGGAGCTATGTTCGTTCCTGGAGACGTTCAGAACGTTGAGGAGATCAACTTTAATAAACCTGGGGTTAAAAACTATCACTTAACACTCGCAAGTAAAGCAAGTTTAGCCACGTTCCTGTGACTTTACACATGCAGTGGTTCTCGAGACTTTCAAATGCAGCTTGATGTATTGTTTTTGTAAGTTTTAATATATGCAATATTGTTAATGAAGCATTAAAAATAAAATTTTGAAAATAAACAGTTTGATCTTACTTGACTATTCTAGAAGAAGGATACCTAAACATAGCGAGTTTTAATCAAGCGTTTAAAATGATTCACATGAACGCTCTCAGAGAAGTTGATGTTTACTTGAAATTTACCATAGAAATACAACACAAGGGAATTTTATATTGAAGTACAAATAATAAATTTAGCGATCTTCCCAGATAGATATGAAATATAAGTGTATATTCTAATGACGATCCAAATCTACCAATAACATATTCTAATGTATATTCTAATAACGATACATAAATCTATCAACGACAGTATTGTAATGATGTTCATATGAAGTACAAGTGTATATTCTAATAACGATACATATCTATCAACAATGGTATTGTAAAGATGTTCATATGAAGTACAAGTGTATATTCTAATAACGGTACATATCTATCAACAATGGTATTGTAAAGATGTTCATATGAAGTACAAGTGTATATTCTAATAACGATACATATCAATCAACGCTGGTATTGTAATGATGTTCATGCGAAGTACAAGTGTATATTCTAATAACGGTACATATCTATCAACGCTGGCATTTTGAAGATGTTCACATGAAATACAAGTGTATAATCTAATAACAATACATATCTATCAACGCTGGTATTGTAATGATGTTCAAATGAAGTACAAGTGTATATTCTAATAACGGCACATATCTATCAACGCCGGTATTGTAGTGATGTTCAAATGAAGTACAAGTGTATATTCTAATAACGGCACATATCTATCAACGCCGGTATTGTAGTGATGTTCATATTTAGTACAAGTGTATATTCTAATAACGGTACATATCTATCGACGCTGGTATTGTAATGATGTTCATATGAAGTACAAATGTATATTCTAATAACGATACATAAATCTATCAACGCTGTTATTGTAATGATGTTCATATGAAGTACAAGTGTGTATTATAATAAGAATACATATCTATCAATGCTGGTATTGTAATGATGTTCATATGAAGTACAAGTGTATATTCTAATGAAGATAAAATTGTACCAATATAATATCATAATAACGATTTACGAGAAGTGCCCATAAGAATATTTTAGTGATGATACAGCTGGAGTACTAATTTTGATATTTTAATAAAAATTTGGTTGTTGTTGTCATTTGGTTATTAGAGGAACCAATCTGAATACACGAGCTCCGTTTCGCCCGCAGATACCATGACGACATTATTTTGTAACGTATTACCGTTTGTAGGCAATGAATTACCTGCTCGCTTTTCACATTGAGTTTAATTGTAATTAAGCTCAAACTTAGTTTATATTGAATAGGTAAAACTCAGGTTGTGCAATGGAGGCGATGATTACAAAATATAGAACCTGACTCTTCTGACACTTCCAAAAACTCATGGCTAACACAATATTCAAACACATGATGATGCCAACCAGTCATTTAAGATAATGAGAGAACGTAATTCTGTATAAATGAAGGCAAAGGAAGGCCTAGATGCACTGATACATTAACTAATTTCACCATGATGATATGCTGAAGTGGCTTAAATTAAAACTAAATGCAGATATATAAGCATCCTTAGCTTATTCTAAATACTTAGAGTCATAAATCTCAAGTAAGACACCAACCTGTTGGTGTCAGAGAGTATCAATGTAGCTAGGCAACAGGTATCATCCGTGAGATATGAACTGATGGCTTTTTCATATCCTTATCCCAGCCCTCGAAGGATCACTGTTGCTTTAATCAAAACATCGTCCTACAAAATATCATTACGAATATTCCAGAGAGGTCTGTAGCTAGACTTTCCTTTCAGATTGAATTACTTTTAGTCTCATTATCAGGTGATTTTGCAACAGAAGAGAATTTGAAAATGATACATAGGAAGGCTTGAAGTATGGTCAAGGCAGTGGTTTTAGGTCCAGAAAATCCTTACAATAAACTCCAGCTGATCATTTTTGCTGATAAAATATTCAGAAAATGTATCATGTAGCATATTTAAGATTTGTCGTTGCTGCACTATCTACCAGAATATGTACCCTGAAACATGAAATCTGGTAATTAGACTGAGATGCCAGTATGCTTCAAAGATCACCAATATTTCTAGTCCTCTTCAACATCTGAACTATGGATCTAAAATTTTCTGACGACATTCTGGAATATAGGAGAGCCTCTAGCAAAGTTAAAATAGATACAACAATCTTTTAGCAAGGTGAGCACATGGTTCAGTGATCCAGGAATAGTCACCAATCCTTCAAAAGCCACAGTTATGTTCTGGACACTCAGTAACAGACATACTGTTAAAGATAAACCTTTAGCAACCATTGAAAGCAGTGGCATCCCTCTGAGAAAAACACTGAAGTACTTTAGAAAGAGTAAACTTTGACAGACAACTCATTTTCATCAGTCACATTAACACCAATGGTAACCAGAGCTAACAAATTCATCAATGACTGAAAGATGCATCAGAAAACGTGAATGAAGAACATTAATAATTATTCTCTTCGAAGGTCTTATCTCTACTATAAATGATTAACATGAGTGCTGTGAAGCTGAATAATGTTGAAAAGATAAAAGAAACGTCCGTTTAACGATGGTAATGGGATAACACTTCAACCACTCCCGTCAGAACCTGATTACACCTCAAAAGCCTCAGCACCTACTTTAAGACGATTATCTTTAGTTATAGCCACGTACTTCATATTCACTAAAAACTAATTTGTATATTTTAATAATAATCTAACTTCGTTACAAATGTGTATTTTCATGAGACATTCCTTTGGTATTAATGTATAATTTTAGTACATTTTAATTACTATCTAACTTCAGTACTAATGTATATATTTTCATAAAAACATTCCTTCAGTAATAAAGAATATATATCTTAGTATATTCTTTAAAGATCTTACTGAATGCTTGTTTTACTATTCAGTTCATAACTACTTAATGGAGAATAACAAGTGATAAACGTCGCAAGTTCGTCGTGGTGTGGTTAGTGTTCTCGTACACTGATTGATATTTAACAGAAAAAAAAAGTTTCCATAAAACGCAAGTACTGTTAAGTCAGGAATGGAGGAAGAGGTATACAAGCTAATGCAAGTGTGGGTGCAAACACAAAATTATTTATTTATCACACAAATACTGTGGTAGTCACCCAAACTGGCTAGGCCTTTTTCTGAAGGGGTGGGTGATGGAGCGCCAAATAATGGGCCGAAAACAATAAAACAAAGACGCTGAATTAATTTTAATTCTAGACAAATAAAAAGCCAATAAAAGCTGTGATATTTTATTAATTATATGATATAGCATGTTGAAATGAAATGTTATTGTTTTTATTACGGCTTTGGAAGATTGTATTCCTTGTAATATTGTCATATGCTTCATACTACTGTCCCTCCAGTGATACAGTGGGAGGTCTGCGGATTTACGACGCTAGAGAGCGGTTTACGATACACGTTGTGACCAGATCACAGATAGTCCATTGTGTAGCTGTGTGCTTAATTCAAAACAACTATTACGGAACAGTAAATTCATAAACGAAAAAGTTTCAAATACTTGGTCCGATGTATAATGGTGATTTAGGCACGAGCACTAACATTATTAAAATGCTTAAATTGTTTTAGGTTATTTTATTGGCGATTGAAGGGAATTTAACCTCCCATCCCTCCATTAATGTCGTACATTTATTTTAGTGCCTACGCTTGTTTCCACATAGTTTACTTTTTTGCATGTGACATATATTGTTAACTATGTATTGCTCACTTTCCGCCTGTTCTTGAAACTTGTAGCGAATTTTATAAAGTGAAAATCAACAATATTTGTTTGAAGAAGAGGCGTGTGAACAAAGTCGAAATTTCTAGAAACAGGTGTGATTCTTATAAAAAGAGACGAAAATCAGTCGGTGAGATACAGTCAGTGTGCTACAGGCATAGGAAGCTATAACGTCTCTCTGGATGACGAGAAACCCACTTGAAATAAAATTGTATCTCAGAACGGCTGGTATTGGTATTAACACGTTTAATAAGCAGAGAACTTCTATTAATCGGAAAACTACAGAATTGAACCAGGAACGTTAATTGGTTTAGAGCGTACCAACCGTTAAAACTTCAAGCCTTATTATTTCTATGGGACATTAAATATCTTTGCCGAAAGAAACGAATTAGTAAAGGTATGAGACCAGTTAAGACAAACGGTAACAATATGAACACAGAATAAATTTGTTGTGCGTGGACTGGGATCGTCGATACACTATTCATTTCGAAACCGGATATACGACTCCGTATTCTCTGTAAGTTTGTAACACTGTTGTACATAAACCATCATTTGTAATAACTGTTAGTAATAACCGTAATTATAAATTGTATAATTTTGGTGTTTGTACATTAAAATATATTTACGTAAAGAAAATAAAAACGGAAATTGTGTGTATCAATCTTGTTGACAAATAAAGTTAATGCACATTAACTACTAATTTCAAATTGAGTTTGTGTTTGCTTACAGCAAAGACCACATCGGGCTATCTGCAGATCCTACCGAGGGGAATCGAACCCCCGATTTAAACGTTGTACTAGCGGGGGCGATATCAACTCGAGCTTCCTGTCATTTGAGAATGTAATATGAAACGTACATAATATAATAAATCGGAGAGGTTGGTTGGATGGTTGATTTGATGTTTTAAGGCGCAAAGCATCTAGGCTATCTGCGCAAAAGAACCTGTAAAAAATTAAAAATAAAATTGTTAAAATTCGTAAAAACGAGTCATTTTAAAACAAAACAAAGTCTAATTTTTTAATTAAAATCTTAAATGGAGTTGAATCCAAATTTTTACAACTAGTTTACAGCAGTAAGAGAGAAAATAAAGTAATAAATTTTAAAAGACATTATGTAGCATAATTTTAATTATTATAACTTGCTAGGGTGACTAACAGATAGGTTCAAACATCAGTGTTACTCATCTGAATTTGGCCTTTCCAGTCCTGGTTTCGAGTTATTTGACGACACTGCCATTTTCCAATTTTGTATGTAACTAATTTTACTTTAATTCGTAAAACGAAATCATGTTAAAACAAAAGTCTAATTTTTGAATTAAATACTTAAAACATTTGTAAGGTGGACAGTGTCACCATCGTCAATGACACTTTCCGGCATCAGGGATAGACATGTCTAAAATGGTGCCATCGATGAGTCATCCGAAATAAAATTATGATACGTAAGAGTACAAACTCTGGCATTGTTTAATTTTCGTTGTTCTATCTACGTCACATTAGGTTTTCATAGATATATTGTTGTTTCATTTCAAAACGTTCCCTAGGTTTGTTTCTATCATGAATAAGAACGGTTACTCAGTGTCGCCGTGACTGAAAAATTTAATAAAAACGTTTTATTGTATATAAGAGGATTTACACATCAATGGAAGAAATAATAAAAAATTAAGGTTATTTTAAATTTTTCACAAAATCTGAACCATTGGTTAATAAATACTTCCAGTTCAGCAACCACCGCACGTGTAATATTATGTATCATAGCAACGTAACGGAAATTCGAAAAGGAACACAATAATTCTAATTGTGAGAAACGTTTAAACGTCAAAAGTGTTAGCACAAGAAATTATCGATATTATATTAAGTGGAAGTAAACGCAAAATAAACAAATCTGATTCATAATTGTTAATAATGAAGGTAAAACAAAATTATTTTAAAGTTTTCGTTAAATACAAAATGGGTGTTATCTAAGTTGTGATATAATTAAGCCACGAATAAGAGACTCCTCTTGAAAGAGCTTTTCCAAACAAATATCGACAGTTTAATCCAATGGAATGTTTGTGAATAAATAACTTGTATCAAAACTAACCACTAAACATTCATTACAAGGATGTATGCCTTTAACAAATGAAAATGAATCCAGGACAGTTAATTCATTAAATGTTAATGGATTAAAAACAGTTACAAGGAATTTGGCTGTTTTATAACTATGGGTTCTGATTGCAGAAGGTATAGGGCGTAAGGGATGATTCTGTTTATGAACATTAGGGAGACCATACATTATACAAGATCGTGAGCCATTGGTTGAACGCAGTGTCTGTTATTTTTTTGTTGTTTTGTTTTTTTAGTCATTTTGGAAGCGTTAAAGTTAAAGATTAACATCAGTATATTTTTCTTGTTAGTAACTTTACAAAGCTTTATAATTTTTGTATTTTGTAAATACTCATGACAAGCAATTTTTCCATTCTTACATCTAAAAATTACACACTAAATGTATAAAGTTTAACCAGGTAACGATGTTCTTTTAATCGGTCTTTCTCCTGTTAAACTTTGGCGTGATACATTTTTGTCGTATCTTCTCGAGTCCTTCTAGCAGCCTGGCATGGCCGAGCGCGTAAGGCGTGCGACTCGTAATCCGAGGGTCGCGGGTTCGCGCCCGCGTCGCGCTAAACATGCTCACCCTCCCAGCCGTGGGGATGTATAATGTGACGGTCAATCCCACTATTCGGTAGTAAAAGAGTAGCCCAAGAGTTGGCGGTGGGTGGTGATGACTAGCTGCCTTCCCTCTAGTCTTACACTGCTAAATTAGGGACGGCTAGCACAGATAGCCCTCGAGTAGCTTTGTGCGAAATTCCAAAACAAACAAACAAACAAACAAACCTTCCAGCAAGCGTTTATGACACTGATTGTAATTTGTAATATTACAGTTTAAAATTAAGGGACTTGGTACAAAAGTTTTAGTTTTACAAGTTGGTAGAAGACATCTACATCCACGTTCTAAAGTTTGAAGTCAGATTTCTTTAGTGAACGGAAAGAGAATCAATATACAACCCACAGATTTTCTGCTGGGAAAACGTAGTTTTATAAGAAAAATTACAATTCTTGTAACCACAAAAACTAATAATACTTCATTGTTTCTAACTTGTAAAATGTTCATCACAGAGGTATACACATGAGTATACATATATATAAAGACCATGCAACGTTTTCTTCTTGTATTTAGGTCGTCATGATCCTTTCAGTTTAATCTTTGGTAAAATTGGAAGAAAAATCTGTAACGTGTATGTAATCATTGACTTAAAATATCTGAACATTGTCCTTTTGACATCATGATCTTATTACTATTAGGTTTGTTCAAAGTTTTAATTACTTTGAGGTGAAAGGTACCGGCAGTTTAGGCAATAATGTAAATATATTTATTGACAGATACATGTCATACATGTTTTTGTAATGTGCACATGTATGTACAAATACATTCCTTTTTCAATAATATTAGCATGATATCTACAGAAGCAGTTAAACTTCAAAACTATTCCAAATACAAATCATAAAATTATCAAGTTACCAGAGAAATCAACATTTATTAATTATTGTGGTGACACCTCATAATTTATTTTATACAAATATAAATCTCACAGATGTTTTCCTAACTTACATAGGATTACAGTACAACAAAAAGCACCGCGTATGAGAGGTCCTGCTTCTTAATATTGTGTACAAAAGACATCAGATGTATAAAAACTGTTTATGTATATCTAAAGAAACGAAGACAAGTCACTAAGTGTTAACCTCCCGCTTATCGTTTCCCACATGATTAAAGTTGTAGATAATCTTTGGATTGTGATGAGGAGAATTCACTACTTAAATTATTTGAATATTTCTACAAGACCCTGGTGTGTCTATTAAATGTATTTGTGTGGTTTATCGAATTATATATAAAAACTATTAAATAAAATAGTTATGTTGTAAATAATTACTTTCTGTAAGATATTTAGGTCATGCAAACCTATCTTAATTTTATACCAACGTATGTATGTGATATTAATTCTCAGCTATGAAATTTTCAAAACATTTCATCGTAATGATTTTAAGAAACAATTAAATAAACTTGTCTTTTGTTGTAGATTTTAAATACTGATTTTATTTTTTCCTAAATAGTTTTAAATCGTTTCGATGATTGTATATTTTTAGAACTACAATTATTTTTTTGTTTTCATTCGAAAAACAAAGTACACATTTTGACTCTGCACTGTGCCATTCGGGGCATACAGGGTTTTGAGAAATGAAAGGCGTTGATGGCGAACTGAAACTTTGTATGGTCGAAAGTGAAATGACTTATCTAACAATATATCATCTTGTTCCATAAAAAAATATGTATTCTCCCATCATAATTTAGTCTCGTAATTCAAATAACAAACAAAATGATCAATCATTATTTTCAAAATTGAAGAAAAGTTCTATAGTTGCTACAGAAATTGTTCACAAATATCTTGTTTTTAATATTGTATCATGGAGTGAGCTTGTACTTCTCAGTGTATACCTGAAATTATATCCTTACTGAAATAAAACCCTCTATGATTTGAACAGATGGAAAGAAAGAATGGAAAACTTACATGACGCGTTTCCATCAGTAGACTATGAAATTTGGAAGTTAAAGTATAGCCAATGGTATACATCACTACAAACGATTTTGGGAAACAGCGATTGGCTAAAATCAATAAAAACGCTCTTTTACTCAAGTTACAAGAACAAATTGTTGCTATTTTATTTCAAACTATTCTGTTTTTTTTGCTCTGTGGCTGAGGGTGTCATACAAAACTCAAATAAATAAATAATGTACAAACATTAATAATTACGTTGAATTGTACCTTAAATCATAAGTAAAATAAAATTCGTGACTTTCATTGAGATGTACAAAATGGAATAAAGTAAAAGAATTCAATAAATAAATATTAATATGAAGTTTTTCATGTTTGGAAATACAAATTAAAGTTTATTTTCCACGTTATTTTAATTCAGTAGTACAATTTTCCCCTCGAGGCTGTTACTAGTTCTTAGGGCGTGAAAGAAATATATATTAATTTCTTATATTAGTATAAATTATACCTTCCAATGTTTACCAAACATGTACAAATAACGCCTTGAGAGGGTTCATTCCAGCTATTTATTAATACAGAAGTTCACGTGAGATATCTGCACATAAAGTTCAGTTTGTGAATACATGTTATAAAGGGCCTCTCATGTTCATTTAAATGTGGGCTGAATGTGTTGTCTTGGTGAAACCATACCTTGTTTGGCATGCAGTGCACACAGACATGGTAGTTACTTTTCATTGTTGCTGTAACTTTCACCCATCATATATTACAAGAACATGGGTTTACGACTAGTATCAAACCTGAAACATATTAACGGCAATAGAATAATGAAATGTGTGAACTTTGCTGTCGATACATATTTTCATTTGGTATGTGTCACTTATTGTGGAACGTATAGCCCTTCCATTCGGTCACGCTAATTTTCTCGTTTTGTGGACCTAAGACTGGGTCAATTTTACGCCATTTTCACTTGCAACTCTCTACGTTTCAGTCGTTGATGCTTGAAAATGAGGAAAGATGATCGGATATATAGACTGTTATCATGATTTTAAAATAAAAATCCTTTGTTTAAGGGCACTTAAACAACTAAGATTAAAATAATTTTCCATCACTCATGGAAATATTGAAAAAAAATTCCAATATCCAAAGTTTATTCTTGTTAGCTTGGTACATTCTGAATGTTTAATGTCACGAAGCGTGTATGGTAGAGGTAAATAGTAAACGTACTTAACACATTCAAAACAGGAGATAAGTACTTGTACATCACCAGGAGATCTACTCAACGTTGTTGTTGTTGTCGATACTGAACGAAGATTTCCAGCTACTCGAGGGCTATCTGCGCTAGCCGTCCCTATTCTAGTAGTGTAAAACTAGTCATCACCCCCACCGCCAACTCTTGGGCTACTCTTTTAGCAACGAATAGTGGGATTGAAGGCCATATTATAACGCCCCCACGACTAAAAGGGCGAACATGTTTGATGCGACTGGGATTAGAATCCGCGACCCTCGGATTACGAGTCGAACGCCTTAATACTGGGTCTATGCATTTCTGTCTATATATCATCTGCAACAACACTATTTGTTCCATTATAATGTTTATTTGTTTGTTTTTGAATTTCGCACAAAAATACTCGAAGGCTATCTGTGCTAGCCGTCCCTAATTTAGTAGTGTAAGACTAGAGGGAAGGCAGCTAGTCATCACCACCCACCGCCAACTCTTGGGCTACTCTTTTACCAACGAATAGTGGGATTGACGGTAACATTATAACGCCCCCACGGCTGAAAGGGCGAGCATGTTTGGCGCGACCGGGATGCGAACCCGCGACCCTCAGATTACGAGTCGTACGCCTTAACACGCTTGGCCATGCCAGGCCTTAATCATTATAATGTACTGATGTTGGAACAGGTTACATTTACAGTTAATGTTAAATAGGATCGGTAACTAACAGATATAAAATGCTGCAAAACACAGAAATAATCTTTATGAAGAAAGATTGAGTACACTGTAAATCAAACGTAAGCGTTTACAGATAAATGAATAATTATAAACCAGACATTAGTGTATTCTGATATCTAGTTTTTAAAGAAATCAACCGTCTGTGTGCACTAATGTGCTAAAATGTGTGATTTATAAAGTACTAAACCCTCTTTATACACTAATTGTTGTTTTATAACTACCTAAATCTCACGTTTTAACACACAGAGAATTGAATACGTTTAAGATTCATTAAAGTTTACACCGTATTGGGTATGTTACAAGTCAAGCATTAGATTATGTAGAGGATTATAAATCAGCCATTATAGTACACAGATGGTTGAGTACGTCATAAACCAAACATTATAGAATACAAAGCATCAAGTATGTTTTGTTTTGTTTTTCTTAAATATTCTGAACCTCGTACTATGAAGTGGTTGCTATAAAGTTATGGTTTATATACCAAAAACTGTGTAAATGTTTAAAAGCCAGTCGGTCTACATTGGTTACAAAAACATAAGTAGATGATATTTTCACATTCCTCTAATTTGTTTATAGCAGTTTCATCGCACATATCTGATTTCGAGTTGTAATTGATAAATGTGAGAGAAAAAACTTCAGTTAAAAGTGCTTGGTAACAGATGTGGTGAGAGCCTTTAACAAATAAACAATTTAATAAAGTTGTGTAAGTCTCACGAACAATAGAAGATATAGGGATATGATAATTAAACGAAAAATCTAAAGTGTTCGACATGGATCAGAAATAATTATTCGTTTCTTTTCTGCCTTAAGAAGTTGTTTATTTTGTTTCATTATCAATTTTGAAAATATTATTATCTTTGAATTAATTATAGTGATTAATAGAAATGTATTTAACTGCGTCAGTGTGTTCCAGATAAGATGGCTTTTAAATGTTACATACTTCGTGTGAATAGAAATTATATTTCATCAATTTAGATACATTATGTTGTAAAGATAAGTAAATATGTACAAATTATCGACACTCGTATAATTTTAAAATTAGCTGAATAATTATTATACAACGTTTTAGAGTACATACATTTAAATGGTATCTATTGCAGTCGTCGACTTGCCACACACAAATCCTATACATATGTTTGGGCATATCCAGAGATAAATAAATCTAATTCACATAAAGGTATGAGAGACAGCGCAAAATAAATGTCACGCAGTAATATGATATTCCCTATATTTATTTGAAGTATAATCGACCATTAATACGATGTAGAATGAAAAACAAAACGTTAATAGGGAAAACAGCCATTTATATCCTTTACCTTGCGATATTTCTGAGATACTATCACCGAGAATTAAGTTTTGGAAAAAGGTGGTGCCATATTATTTGTTTCACTATTTCTTCTGACTAATTTATGGTAGTTTCGTCAATTCGCGGCTGAACGGTGCTGCTTGGGAAAGCAACCTAAAAAAAGGAGAATAGACCCATTATAGTGCTATATCGATTATATTTATATTTTAGATATATTTTCTTTTAAAATATAAGATTAGTAGTCTGTGTGTGTTTTATTATAGCACAGCCCAATAAGGTTATTAGTTTAGTCGATCGCGGGAATCGAATCCCTGATGTTAGCGTTGTAAATCCGTAGACTTATCGCTGTACCAGCGGGAAATGGTAGGGTATGACATGACATACAATAGAAATACAGAAGTGTTACACTTCATATCGCGTTAACTCATCCGAAATACGTAAAGATTTATATAAAAATGAAGCTATCTAATATCGCAACACTCAATTTAAATACTCAAAAAGTTACAAAATGATTCACATAGTACCATGACACTCATTAAATTCATGAATATTTGTAAAAAGTACATAAAATAATGTGATACTTACCCTAAACTCGCGAAGACTTACGCGTGTATTAATACACATAATATCGCGATACTCATCGTAACTAACATACAAAAATCCTGTGCCTTATACCATATCACATAATTTAAGATAGTGAAAATTTATTAAATTAGTACATCATATATCGTGATTTTGCTCAATTTTATAAGAAAGCTTACAAAAATAGTACACCTTGTATATGCATTAGCAATTAGTGCGCCGAAATATTGAAAAGAGAAAAAATTTGATTTGATTTCATTTTTTTGTTTATCCATAAAAGTAAAGGAGAAGTTATCTTTAATCCAGTATGTAATTTATACATAAAAGTTACCTTACTCCAAGATACGGGTTTAAGCGTTAAAAATTTAATAATATAAATCTAGTTATAAATTATATGGCCAAGCGTTTAAGGTGTGCGACTCGTAACCTGAGGGTCGCGGGTTCGCATCCCGGTCGCGTCAAACATGCTTGCCCTCTCAGCCGTGGGGTGTTATAATGTTACGGTCAATCCCACTATTCATTGGTAAAAGAGTAGCCCAAGAGTTGGAGGTGGGTGGTGATGACTAGTTGCCTTCCTTCTAGTCTTACACTGCTAAATTAGGGACGGCTAGCACAGATAGCCCTCGAGTAGCTTTGTACGAAATTAAAAAATAAACAAACAATATAAATTATAATTGAACGCATATTTCGAGTAGCTTTGTGCGAAATTCCAAAACAAACAAACAAACAAACGCATATTTTAAACTCCTGCAATTCAAGTTTATTTATGATATATTTAACACTAGATGGGGCAACAATCGAGATCGAGTTCTCATCGTGCCATACACGATAGTTGTCTTCGTAAATGTAATATTACGGTTCAATATAAATTTTACAAATAACCTTGTTAAACGTTACCCTACCTGAACAATAGCTTTCAGAACGTTAGAAAAACACTATTAGAGCTAAAGGTAGTGAATTTATTTCTAACGAACCTATTTCACTATAAAGGGTTTAGCAACAGATTTCAGCGTATGTAGCGGGTAGTTTGTGAAGTTAGGAAGAAAAGAATGAAATTATGATGTTACATTAGAACATAGATGAAAGATACAACTAACGAACGGAGAATAAAGAGGAATAGCAAAAATGTAGTTTTTGTGGTATATGTATGGGTTAATGATGTAGGTAAAGGTAGCAAAGAGAAGGTAATTAATATATAGAAGGGTTAAAGGTATTTAAAGATTGTTTTTTTTTGGAATTTCGCACAAAGCTACTCAAAGGCTATCTGTGCTAGCCGTCTCTAATTTAGCAGTGTAAGACTAGAGGGAAGGCAGCTAGTCATCACCACCCACCGCCAACTCTTGGGCTACTCTTTTACCAACGAATAGTGGGATTGACCGTCACATTATAACACCCCCACGGCTGAAAGGGCGAGAATGTTTAGCGCCATGCAGGCGCGAACCCGCGACCCTCGGATTACGAGTCGCACGCCTTACGCGCTTGGCCATGCCAGGTCGCTATTTAAAGAAGGAATTCACAACTTCAGGAGTATTACCCGGAATTAACTGTCGGTATTAAATTATATGTAATTCACTAGGACAAATGATAGGCTTATACTGATATGTAAAATGAATAGATTGATTGGTTGAACTTGAAGGATCAATTCAGTGTATAATGAGATCTCTTTGGAATGGGTGGTTTACATTTAAATAGCATATGGACTGGTTTGTCTGTTAAGACTGTTAGCTCGGATGTAAGAGAAAGACAAGAGTCACTAAAACATGAAGAGAGCCATGATAAACTAAATGGAAAAATAATAAGAGGCTGAGAAAACTTGAACATAAAAAGTTGGTATGAAACTTACAAGAATAGGCTTAATTGTAGTATTGTAATGCTAAAAGTACAAGTAATAAAATTGATAACTTTAGAGTGCTGTTAGGAACATAAGATTTTGATATAAAGGGAATAACTAAGATATGTTTAAATGTAGATGATTTTGATGACAGAAATTTCTTTGAAATACAGGGTTGCTGGCTATTTAATTGAAATATAGTATTAAAAATCTGGGAGAAGTTACTTTATATGTAAAATATGAGTTACTTCCTGTTGGATTTGAGGATATAAAAGATAATAGCCATGACACTGAATCCATTTGGATTACTATCAGTGGATATAAAGGAAAAGTGTAGTGTTTTGCTGCATGTAGAGATAAGGAAGTAAGAGAAAGTTTAATTTTTATCTTGTTTGAAGATCTCAGAATAATTTTTGGTTAGAGAACTTACATTTTGGCATCTTTCTTCATAAATGATTTGAACATTTACTAAATACTGTAAAAGTTGTTTTTCGAGAAATGACCAATAACTGGAAAATTCTTTTATCTATTATCAACTTTAGTGGATCAGTGATAGAACCAAATATTACCAAAATAAATAAATAAAAAAAATTTGAATATAGTTAGTTCAGGTGTACTTCTGTATACATTTTGTTTTGCTATCAAATTTATATTTTGGTATACTTACCTTTGTAATGAGGTATCTCAGTTTCATTATTTTCTCTTGGTAAAAGAAAAGGCAAAGCTAATTGCAAGATGAATCTATATTTAGTATTAGACAGCAATGATTATGAAGTTAAGAGTAAGATCTAAGTCCATACTAGTGACATCTTCAAGATTAAGCTCTCCTGTTTAGCTAGTGTTTAATACTTAGTGAATGATTGTTAATTTTGTGCCAATATTTTGCTGTGATTATATCTATTAAACACTTCATTATCGCTACTATGATCATATCAGTAGGATTATGTTAGTTTCTAATGTGCTTGTAGTGTCCAGTGAGGTAGTGTTAGTTTACAGACTTAAAGCTCAAACTCTGTTTTTCAGTTCGATGCATTAGACACAACAAAAGGTTTCGCTCTGAAGCAAACAATATATTGAGATAATATTTTGTACTAAACATTTTCTTAATATTACTGTAACCATACTACTATCATAATGTTTGTCCAAATTTTACTTATAAAGTTCAGTGAATGTCTTTCCTTCCAAAAAGTAAAAGCTGTTAAAGCTTTATTATGAAAAGCTTAGTAGCATTTAGCAAAAGTACCTTAAGCTTAAAAATAAAATTTCCCCACTCTCCAGAACAATAACATTTTATTAATTTGTTTTCAACAACACAAAATTTAGATTTTCCACAGTATGTTCGTCCACATGTCTTCAGACTTGTTTGTGTTTTCAAAATTTATTTAGTTCTAATGATTTCAATGATTCAAAATCACGTTCGGTTTTTTAATACAACAGGCTTCACCGTCTTCACTCGTGAAATATGTACATGTCATGAATAAAGATAAATTCGGATGTTGTTAGTCAAGAAAAATCCCATGAGTATGGTATGGTGTTAAAACTAATCTGGGACAATAACATAACTTGTGAGTTATAAAAAGTAATTATCTATCACTGTATTACTCTGTGCTTTTTGTTTTTTTAATATATCTGTCTAACCGCTTTTTTTTTATCCTACTCCGATTTGGGAGCACCTTTCAGATGTTGGGTGCACCACCCACGGATCAAATTTTAAACTTTAAGTATAACATAATTATAAATGTATACTAACAGTTTTACTCAGAAATATTTTAGATTCTTTAGTTTTGTAACATTCATTCAGTGCACGTCACAAAGAAGAATTTACACCAATTCAGACTTTCATGTTTGTTAACATGTAAACTGACGAGTTTCTCCAGTACACAATCTACCTATTGTTTTTTTAACTACTAATTCGAAATCCTGTGATTATATTTGTTAATTAATTTTCATTTCTTCACATACTAATTACTCATGTCTCGTTTTTTGTACAAATTTCTTAGTGGTTTACTGACAACAATCTTTTTATTTTCTCTTGTATGATATTACAGAATGGATCTGCACAACAACCAATTAAGGCCGGCTTTGAAAGTAGCTTCAGACAATATTTGAATGTGATTGGACATAGAACATTATTTACTACTTGTTTTATATACATCGTGAACAGTGGTGTCTGTCCGTCCGTTCATTTCTGTCTCCTGTTTATGACGGCTTCACTTTTCGCGCTGAGTTTGAAATAGAGGATGAAGTCAAAGTTCAACATTAACTTTTTAAATAGCAATAGAACAGGTGTGAATAATGTTGACAACAAACAGGATATTCTACATTAACATGTTATGAATTAATAACACTGTGATTCACATATCAACATGTGACATGTTATTGTTGGGTGGTTCTTAGTAGAATACTTTCTGTACAAAGATGGAACATGAGACATAGAAAACCAAAACCCATTTAACACACTTACTCTGGAGTGTCACACAATAGTGTCGATAGAGATAGTGAATTTGAAGATCTACACTGTTAAAACAAACAGTCAAACTATAGACCAACACTGTTCAAAAACAGAGATTGAAACTGAAAACCAACACTGCTAAAACTGACGCCGAAATTAAAAATACTAACTGTTTAACATACAGTGAAAGTGAAGACCGACACTGCTGAAACAGTCATTGAAGGTGAAGACCAACACTATTCATACAGAGTGAGATTGAACAACAACACTGTGCAAACCGTCAGTGAAACCGAAGACCAATAATGTTGATAAAAATCAGTGAAATTGAACACTTGGAGAGTGATTAATAAAGATATGTTTATATAAATAAAGTATAGGTAGCACCTGGAGAGTGATTAATAAAGATATGTTTATATAAATCAAGTATAGATAACACCTGGAGAGTGATTAATAAAGATATGTTTATACAAATCAATATAAAAACAAGAATTATTTCATTAAAAAAGTAAGTGAAGAATAAAGTTATTTTGCTGAGAAATGAAACTAATGTCCGGAGATCACTGATTCCTGGATCAAGATTAATTCAGAAACGTTGAACAGTGTTTAGCTTGGTAATCCAATATGTTTCTATGATGTTACTGAACTAAATCTTTATATATCACTTCATCAATTATACTGGGCATTCCCAGATTGCTACTGAAGATGAATGGTACACCTTTCAAAAGCACTAGGATTACAAGGGTTTCTATTTCAGTTTTATCAAGACTTCTTGGACCTACGTGTTTTTAGTACATCATGATTATAGTCTTTATCGTCTTACGAGAACCACTATTATAACTATTAATTATTTTATAGCCAAGGAATAATTGTGTTATAACTGTTAGTATTTTTCATCCTATCAGTTACTTTTATATCCTACGAATAAACTTATTATATCAGGTTGTCCACAAATAAATGTCGTTTTTCAGTTGCGAAGTTTGGAAAAGTATAAACCATTGTTGTTTGTTTTTGAATTTCGCACAAAGCTACTCGAGGGCTATCTGTGCTAGCCGTCCCTAATTTAGGAGTGTAAGACTAGAGGGAAGGCAGCTAGTCATCACCACCCACCACCAACTCTTGGACTACTCTTTTACCAACGATTGATCGTCACATTATAAATACAACTATGATATACATTTTATATAATATTTAGTAAGAGTTAAGTAAGCTTTTTAAAATACAACTATGATATTCATTTTATATAATATTCAGTAACAGTTAAGTAACCTTTTTAAAATACAACTATGATATACATTTTATATAATATTTAGTAACAGTTTAGTAAGCTTTTTATAATACAACTATGATATACATTTTATATAATATTTAGTAAGAGTTAAGTAAGCTTTTTAAAATACAACTATGATATACATTTTATGTAATATGTAGTAAGAGTTAAGTAAGCTTTTTAAAATACAACTATGATATACATTTTATATACCATTTACTAACATTCAAGTAAGCTTTTTAAAATGCAACTATAATACATTTTATATACTATTTAGTAACAGTTAAGTAAGCTTTTAAAATACAACTATGATATACATTTTATATAATATTTAGTAAGAGTTAAGTAAGCTTTTAAAATACAACTATGATATACATTTTATATAATATTTAGTAAGAGTTAAGTAAGCTTTTTAAAATACAACTATGATATACATTTTATATACCATTTACTAACATTCAAGTAAGCTTTTTAAAATGCAACTATAATATACCCTTTTATATACTACTTAGTAACAGTTAAGTAAGCTTTTTAAAATACAACTATGATATACATTTTATATAATATTTAGTAACGTTTAAGTAAGCTTTTTAAAATACAACTATGATATACATTTTATATAATATTTAGTAACAGTTAAGTAAGCTTTTTAAAATACAACTATGATATACATTTTATATAATATTTAGTAACAGTTAAGTAAGCTTTTTTAACATACAACATTGATATACATTTTATATAATATTTAGTAACAGTTTAATAAGCTATGATATTCATTTTTTTTTTATAATACAACTATGATATACATTTTATATAATATTTAGTAAGAGTTAAGTAAGTTTTTTAAAATACAACTTTGATATACATTTTATGTAATATTTAGTAACAGTTAAGTAAGCTTTTTAAAATACAACTATGATATACATTTTATATAATATTTAGTAACAGTTAAGTAAGTTTTTTAAAATACAACTTTGATATACATTTTATGTAATATTTAGAAACAGTTAAGTAAGCTTTTCAAAATACAACTATGATATACATTTTATATAATATTTAGTAACAGTTTAGTAAGCTTTTTATAATACAACTATGATATACATTTTATATAATATTTAGTAAGAGTTAAGTAAGCTTTTTAAAATACAACTATGATATACATTTTATGTAATATGTAGTAAGAGTTAAGTAAGCTTTTTAAAATACAACTATGATATACATTTTATGTAATATTTAGTAACAGTTAAGTAAGCTTTTTAAGATACAACTATAATATACATTTTATGTAATATTTAGTAACATTCAAGAAAGCTTTTTAAAATACAGCTGTGATATACATTTTATATAATATTTAGAAACATTTAAGTAAGCTTTTTAAAATACAACTATGATATTCATTTTATATAATATTTAGTAACATTTAAGTAAGCTTTTTAGTATACAACTATGATATACATTTTATATACCATTTATTAACAGTTGCTGAAATATTGCTGCAAACATAGTATTTACTGTACACATGGACCAAAATGTATAACTAAACATATTTATAAAAATATGTAACAGCTACATTTATTAGGTTAATTCCAAAACTACTTTTATTTATTATTTCATATAATCTGATAAAGGTACAGTAAATGTGCAGTGTTCAGTATTTCTGTTTAGTTACACAACAGTGTCAAACGTTTTTGTTTTTGACAGTTGCTGCTGATAGCGCTCTCTAGCAAGATATTATGTCAAAAACAATCTAGGACCGTTCCTATGATACTGAACATATAGTGCTAGCTTCTAAAATTAGTTTTGACTCTGATGGAATAAATCATTATTTAAAAATGAGGATAAACCATATTTATAATAACGATAACTGACAACATTGATCACATCATGTGCAAACAGGATTTTCGTGAAAACTATTAATAAAAGGTTAATAGTTATTTTCACTTATTATTAACTACGAGAAACATCTTGTGCTTTTTGTTTCTGGATTTGTCATTTAGAAATAACATATCCAATCAACAGGTAGATGGTCTCTATAGCCTCGAACCAGGCCACTAAGGAGATCCCTGGCCATAGTCCCTGTTGTCCACCAATGTTACTAAAGATTTCATTACTCTGAAACAAAATGTCTGCTTTATTGACATTTGTAACATGTTACATACGATATTGACACTGTAATTCATCATATGTCATATTTTAGTGACATTTGTAAATGATCAAATGTTACGTACATTATAAACATTTGTAATTCATCAATATATCACATACAATATTGACATTTGTAACTGATCAAATGTCACATACAATATTGAGATTTCTAATTAATCAATATATCACGTACAATATTGAGATTTTTAATTCATCATGTGTAGCGTAAGACCAAGTCGTATAAATATAATTTCATGTTTCATGTTTCGCTTGTTATTAAACACCCGAAACTAATGAGTTACAGAAATATTCTGGTTGTTTTCGTTAGAAAAAAAAATCAAAAAAATTTGAACAAATAGTTTTACCTGATACTTAGGCTGCTGCCTGTAGATTATGTGATCTAACGTTTTGTAGAACACACGAAGTTTGGCGAAGTTCTCACTAAAACGATGAACTTTTATTTCAGTGCAATAACCAAATATTAGCGTCCAAAATTTTAATTAAATACAACCAAAACGTAAATGTTTGTATACATATGTAATTACTCACGAGTCTTATAATTTGTTGCATCTTTTAATATAATTTCTCAAAAAAGTTTTAGTTGAGACGCTAATTTAACCTGACAACCTGTTAAACTTAGAATTCGAAGATAACAAAACGTAAGGAGAAAAAGCTGAAATGAACATTTCAATTATTTCACATTAACCTGTTCAGTGCCGTAAACGAGATAACTCGTCCAAGCCGATCGGTAACACAGTGCCACGGAAAAGTTAATTCGTTCTCAATAATGCCAAACTTCAATGCTAGATTTCAGAACCATACATGCATTTGACCTACTTACAAATTATTTCACTTTCGATCCACAATAACGTTACAAAAAAGTTACAAAATGAAGAAGCATTAGAGTTGTATTGTAGCAGCTGAAATACTTGGCAGTCTACAAGTTAATATATATGAAAATTGATTATCTACCGAAATAATTTACTCATATTTATGTAGCCATACATATAGATGGATTTTCTTTCATAGTTTTTATCCAAATCGTCACAACCTTTATATATTATTTGAAATAGAAATATAATATGCATTCTTACTATATATTACACAGATATATGTACAACCATTTTCTTTGCAGAAAGCCCTCTTGTGTTTTTTTTCATCGAATAACACATCAAAACTGTTTCCGTAGTTAAAGTAGGAACTTTCAACTAGTTGATTTTCCACGAACACTCGAGTGTTATTGACAAGAAATATCAACAGGTTCATGCTTATCATAAAATTACCCAATAGTCTGAAATTTAGTGAAATTCTTGAATCAACAAGAAGCGCACGTTATCATATGAACTCATCAAAACAGAATATTGAGTTATGACAGAAGTATGACATAGATGGCGATACGTACTATGATGCAAGGATTATGATAAATATTAAATAAAGAAGCATAGCGAACACGTAGAGCTTTTAATATCTAAAACATTAAAAGTAATTAAATATATCCAAGTCTGTTCATATTAGAAAAACCACAAACGTTTCAAGTAACTTACTTTGAAAAGGTCCAACTTTGACGCAAACCCTGTAAAATAAATGCACGTTTGTAATATTTTCAGTGGATAATATCATGGTAATGGTTCAACTAACAATGGATAAATATGAGTGGCATTGTTTTGCTCACTTACGTTAATTGCTACTTACAATAGATTAATCACCTAAACTTTTATTAAAACTGTCTCTAAATATAATCGAAATGCTTAAATAATGTGTATTTTATTAAATACACAGGCTTGTGATGGTTTTATTCTTTTGACAGGTTTACACGTATTATGATATTTCCTGTACGCTGAATCTGAAAATCACATCCATTTTCTCTGTCACTTATAAATTTTATTATCATAACATGTATTGTTCCGTAAGTGAGTCATTTTCATTGAAATTGCGTCGTATTTTATTATGCTTAAAATATTGACAACCACTGGCTACGTACACATTTCTTTGGCCAGGTGGTTAAGACACTCGACTCGTAACCCGAGGGTTGCAGGTTCGAATCCCCGTCGCACCAATATGTTCGCCCTTTCAGCCGTGGGGATGTTATGATGTTACGACCAATCCTAGTATTCGTTGGTAAAAGAGTAGTCTCGGAATTGGTGGAGAATGGTGATGACGAGCTGCCTTCCCTCTAGTCTTACACTGCTAAATTAGGGACGACTAACGCAGATAGCCCTCGTGTACCTTTGCGTGAAATTTGAAATAAACCAAACAGGTTTCTTTAGATAAATCGCCAAGTGAAAGTCTCATTGGTCGTTTTACAACCCAACAGAAACACACCCTTAGTATATAAACGGTTAACAGGTCACAGAATTTGTTTAAGGATGCACTTTGACATTAATATTTCTTTAGTGCCATCAGTGAAGAACAAAGGGAAGGTTTGATGAAAGCATCAGGGAGATGGAGAGGAGGTAACCGGAAAGGTGAAACATTAGCATGATGGCTAATTGCTATTAGTCATTTAAACGAGACGTTCCGGACACAATATATAAAAGAAAAACCACAACGCGTACTTCTAGACCAGAAGATGTGGAGTTCGTACAAAATTCAGAATAAATGAAGAAAGATATTTGTTTAACATCAATGTTTTTAAAAGATATTTGTTTAACAGCAATGTTTTTAAAAGATATTTGTTTAACATCAATGTTTTCCCCTTTTCTTTCGTTTGTTTATATTTTTGTTAATAAACAAAATAATAACAAATGTTCATTGTGGTAAACGAAATAATAATTTGATTCAAGTAAGTTTTATTTCTTCTCTATTTGTAGAAAAAATCCTTACATGATAGAAAAAAAACAAGGATATTATTTTAAAAAATCTACGTAGTTGAATAAAGGAAAATCCGTTATCAAAACAAAAACAACTTTAATGAAGTTTAAATTCGCAGGCCTGTAATATTGATCGAACAAAAGCACGTGGACGAGATTCTCTGTTAAAAAGTCTGTCGTGGCTCAATGGTCAACATACCATGTTGTAAGAACCTGGGGTTTGAAACATGGTAAGATCACACAATTTTAAATATGAATGCGTTTTAAAGTGGCAGCTAGTCTTGTTACTCAGTTAAAAGAACTGGATAAAACTTGTGGTGGCGTATGTTACTTTGTTTATTGCTAGCTTTTCTCTCTACCCAGGCACCAGGGGGTTTTCTAACTTGGTCATTTAACCCATGTGCTTACAAAGTATCTTTCAAGTTGTAGATTAAAATTTCAGTTCATCGTCAAAACACCTGAACGTATTAAGTACTGATGATGAAAAAGGTATATTAGTCTGTTTGTTTCAGAACATCCTTTTAAAGTTCACAAGGGTTATATGCGTGGCCATCAGTAGCTTTAAACCATGAAATATTCTTGTCTGACCGAACGATTGTATTTAACCACCATTCCTCTACTGGTTACAGTATAGCGGGGCAACGGGACAGAAACCACGAATGGTCGTCCCATATTAATAAGTATAAAAACTGTGCTTATGTAACGTTCCACAGCGTATCTCACAAACGTTCTTAAAACACACACAAACTGTGATTATGCATACCATCTACAATGATTTTCACCTACTGTACAGATCTAGGTAAACGTATTATTGTTATCGTATTAAAACGTATGTTTAAGGAACTAATTTATATTGGTCAGTTTTTTCAAACTTTACCGAAAACATCCCAGTGTCTTTTGAAATTCCAGGAAGGTCAAACGTCCGAAGTAAAAATTACATTTGTGATTAACACAGACAAAGACAGATACCAAAACATGTGGATTCACTTACACGTCTCGAACCTGAGTTGCTCTGGACTGTTTCCTGTGAAGGTTCTGGAAACTCTGACTCGTTCTGCTTGTTCAACAACATTGATGACGACAAGATCATATCAAACGTAGACTTTCTGAAAATAATATATGTAGTGATTAATGTACATGATCCATATAATAATGTTAAAATCCTGGATTTGATCCCCACAGTAAGTAGCCCATTTTGCACCTTTGCGCTTAAACAAAGAAATATTTTTGACCAACAGCCGATATAGTTCACTAACAACAAACAGTACAATAAATAAATTGGAGTTCCTTCAACAATCCATATGCTATATTATATATGTAAAAACGGCTGGTTTGGGTTGAGAAAATTTTTTATGTAAAGGAGCGAACAACGTCATCATTGATCATAAACCACATTAAACTAACACAGGTTTATTGGCTACATTCACTGTATTACTGGTTGCTTATACAGGTTTGTTAGTTAAGTTCACTGTACTGTATGTTACTAATACAGTTTTGTTTGCTCCGTTCACTAAGCTACGGGTTTATGAATTATATAACATCTAGTGCTCTATAATGGAAACTGACTCTGTGATTCTTTTAACTTTTACAATAAGTATTTTACTCATTAAAAGATATCTCAAAGTCTTATAGATCGTTTCTTTTCAACTTACCCGTTCAGGTTGCACACAGTGACAGCAGGAAACTCCAACTCCAAATTGTTCTCCACGTCCAAATTGACAATGACGGGGTACTCCAAATATGACGTCACGTAGCTGATGCTATGATAGATGCAAAATCCAATACACAAGCAGAAAACGAAGACCCAGATGCAACGACGACAAACAGTCGGTGACTTGGCAATTTGAGAAACCCCTGAGAGTGAAGACTGCCCGAATAGGTATTTACATCTCAAATACCATTTTCGATGGCTACTGACGTAGGTTCTATCAGTTCGGCTCCTGAAGACATCTCAGCTGCGGAATTCTTGATTGTCGAGTTTAAATTATTGTCCAGTTCATCCTCTGGGGACTCATTTATCACAGAAACATTATGTGAAGATTCTTCTTCCTCCAATCTTGTTACTGTTCCTATTGTGAAAAAGAATCAGCCCCTGAATCTCTATTTGTCTAATTGTGTTTAATAACTATTATTAAGTTCTGAGGAATTTTTTCTTCCGCGCATTATTATCACACGTGATAATTCTGGAAAATAAAGTTGGTTTGAATTTTGCACAAAGCTACACGATCTTCCCTAGACGATTCTAATTTGTAAAACTAGAGAAAAGGCATTACTAACCACTATTGTGTTACTCTTTTACCTAAGAATAGTGGAATTGACCGTAACATTATAACGTCTCTACGGCTGAAAAGGTTGGCATGATTTGTGTGGTCGAAATTCAAACCCGTGACTCTCAGATTACGAATCGAGTGTCTTAACCATCTTGAGATGCCGGGCATGGGCAATAAAATCTGTTGTTAAAATAGAAACATTTACTACAGTAATTATCTTCTACAATAAAATCTGTTGTTAAAATAGAAACATTTACTACAGTAATTATCTTTTGCAATATCTGTTGCTAAAATAGAAACATTTACTACAGTGATTATCTTCTACAATACAATATGTTGTTAAAATAGTAACATTTAATACATTAATTATCTTCTACAATACAATCTGTTGTTAAAATAGAAACATTTACTACAGTCATTATCTTCTACAATAAAATCTGTTGTTAAAATAGAAACATTTACTACAGTAATTATCTTCTACAATAAAATCTGTTGTTAAAATAGAAACATTTACTACAGTAATTATCTTTTGCAATAATATCTGTTGCTAAAATAGAAACATTTACTACAATAATTATTTTTTACAATAAAATCTGTTGTTAAAATATAAACATTTACTACAGTAATTATCTTCTACAATAAAATCTGTTGTTATGAACATTTACTACAGTAATTATCTTCTACAATAAAATCTGTTGTTAAAATATGAACATTTACTACAGTAATTATCTTCTACAATAAAATCTGTTGTTAAAATATGAACACTTACTACAGTAATTATCTTCTACAATAAAATCTGTTGTTAAAATATGAACACTTACTACAGTAATTATCTTCTACAATAAAATCTGTTGTTAAAATAGTAACATTTAATACAGTAATTATCTTCTACAATAAAATATGTTGTTAAAATATGAACACATACTACAGTAATTATTTTCCACATGTTTCCAGTGAAAAAAATAAAATTAAAGAAGCTGTTCTAAACCTAACTGTTTCAAGTACGTATCGCTGCTTTATTAAAACGTAAAGAAATAAGAAAAGGTTTTTATTGATATCAAACGAAACATAGTTCAATACATATGTTTAGATGAAAATAGAACTACACAGAAACACGTTGGAACTGTAACACATACGTATATATCCAAGTGAATACCATATGACGTATGTCTAATGCGAGTTGGAAATCTGATTTGTTGCCCACTAGGCCACGCCAGATCCATTTATTTGTTTTATACTGATATATGATACGGAATGTTGAACCTTATTTAAGTTGGATTGGTGACCACTTTAATTTTGCAGTGTCCTGCAATACACATGGGATAGGGACATTTTGTTTTAAGTATTATTTAGGTCATCGGTCGATTATTTACTGAAACTGAGAAAAAAGTGTATGTATTACATGATGTATTAGTGTATTTACCGAAGGGTACGTATAAGGCTTCTCATTTGTGACGGCATGTTATATACACTGTGTGGTACATCTTATTACATTAAATTACCCAGAAATACTGTTTTAATTTTTGGTTTATAATTATAAGTCTGAACGTAAGAGCAATATATATATATCTATTTAGTATCAGAAGTTAAACGCACTTTATAACGATAATGGTGGCTTGGTTTACTGAGGTAAGAGGAATATGTTTCGTGCCTTCATTTATTTCGGATTAACTATTTCATTTATCAATTGTTTGATATTTCTGTTATAAAGAAATGAAAAGAATCAGAGGCTAGAATGTTGAAAATTTATGATTTGTGGATAACATAGCTCAGCGTCCTCTACATATTTATTCTATCTTATGTAAATATAATCTATTAGATGCGTTTCTTAAACATAAACAGCACGTGAAATAATCCTAAATTACGTTTTGTGATTTACGTATTATACATAACGGTTCAAATACACGACGATGGCCTGTAAATACTAAAACTAAACCCTAAACTAATTACCCATAATTCAACATCAAAGCAATAAACATACATAGGCTAGCATTAAAACTTTGGCCAAGTATATAATGTGAATTAACCTGATCTAACTTGTATTATACAACGTCACAAAATTAAAACTTTTAATTTAGGATGTATTGATTCCCAGTTGGGTTACCTCGCTATTAACGACACTTTTGGTCATAATCCAAATATTACCTCACGAAATACGGCCAGAGAAGAAAGCATAGATTATTTTAAATACTTATACAATACTAACAACACAAAACAATCAACATTAAACCAAGTGCAGACAGAGCAACTTTTCTATCTGAAGAATATCATAGTGGATGGTCTTGTGGTGTCTTGAATATATGTGCAAATAACGTTTTTAGAAAGAACTTAACTCAGGAGAATAACCCACGCAATGCACCAAACTTAGAACTTTTTGATCTATTTCTTACGGTTTTTTAACGTTACGCCAACATCATGGACATACGAGATCTGTTCAAAAAATACGCGGACTGTTTGAATTGCGCGGCTCCAGTTGGTTCCAGGGGAATCCGCTTGGTGTTGCTAGGTCTTCAGCAAGCTCCCTGACAGTCAGACGTCGATTTGCCCGCACCAGGGTGTTGATTTTGTCAACGTGTGGGTCGTCAGTTGACGTGGAAGGACGTCAAGGACGCTCATCATCTTCAATGGACTGTCGACCATCCTTAAAACGTTCATGCCACTTGAAACATGCCGTACGCTTCATAGTAACATCACCTTAAGCCGTGTTAAGCATTGCAAAAATATCAGTCGCAGATTTTCCAAGTTTAACACAAAATTTCACAGCAAGTCGTTGCTCCTTCAGGTCATTCATTCTGAAATCCGCCAAACTAAAAAATCGCACTTTACTTGAAACCACGTAGCTAATACACAAATGAAGATATCTGCAATCGGGAAATGGCGTCGTAATCAGCTGATCTGTGCAAACCCAGCGACACCAAGCGGATTTCCCTGGAACTAACTGGAGCCGCGCAATTCAAACAGTCCGCGTATTTTTTGAACAAACCTCGTATATTACACTGTGACTGAATTACGTGTGAAAATTTTAAAATAATTTTAGGTCTAAAGTAGTTTGTGAATCATTAAGGTCAGGCGGTCTTTAGCTATAAATAGACTTATTTAATGTAAAGGTCGAGATCTGAAGATCCTATAGTGATGATAGATAAACTGTTAAATGAAATATTGTGACCTTTGTTTTAGAATGTGTACGAACGGTTGAGTGGTTGGGTTTTAGTTGTAGATGGTTAGTTCTGTTATATACTCCTAAATGTCCACAGACACTAGTTTTTAAGTGTCGTTTAGTTTTGTCAATGTACGTGATCTTACAGTCGCTATTCGGCCCGGCATGGCCAAGCGCGTTTAGACATGCGACTCGTAATCTGAGGGTCGTGGGTTCGCATCCGCGTCGCGCCAAAAATTCTCGCCTTCCCAGCCGTGGGGGCGTTATAATGTGACGGTCAATCCCACTATTCGTTGGTAAAAGAGTAGCCCAAGAGTTGGCGGTGGGTGGTGATGACTAGCTAAATTAGGGACGGCTAGCACAGATAGCAATCTAACAAACCGAGTAGCTTTGTGCGAAATTCTAAAACAAACAAAGAGTACAGTCGCTACACGTTCATTTATACATGAACCATGAATGTATAGGTTTAGGTATTTGGTCTTTGTACTGAAATAGGTGTTTGATACAGAGATTAGGTCTGTATTATATTGTATGTAATTAGGTGTTTGATACTGAGATTAGGTCTGTATATAATTGTACTGAAATAGGTGTTTGATACGAAGGTTATGTCTGTATATTATTGTACTGAAATAGGTGTTTGATACGGAGGTTAGTTCTGTATTTTATTCTAAACTGAATTTGAGGGTAGAAGGTTTTGTTAGAGACGAGAGTTGTTTTTTTTAATTAAAGGAAGGGAGATAATAAGGGAACCTTTGGGGACGGTGTGAACATTGGCTGATGCTTGAAATTTGTTGTAGGGGAAACTTCGTGTAGTATTCTTTATAGAATCAGTCGGATAACCGTTGTTTAAGATGTATTTACGTACAAGACAGTTTGTTCGTGTAAAATAAAATAATTATAACAAATTATATTTAACAATGACGTAACTTTTGTTCCTTAATTTTAAAAGGGAAGACTTGAAACATTTAAAACTGCACGTTTCGCATTCACATGATCTGCTTGCTGTTACAAGTATTAACTCTACGGACTGTTACGTGTAATACTGTTATAATAGAGCAAGGACTGCTGGCATACAAGGTTAACTTGAGGTTCCATCTGTCTTTCAGTAACGTCTGGAAACTTTCCAATAATTTCTAAATCGGTTTTGGATTCAAATATTTCTAAACTTATGGTAGGTCGTGCCCACATGCAAAGTGAAATAAAGCTGTGTTTTTAAATGGCAGTTTGAAGTTGAATGACATGCTTACAACCAATAAAGAGGAGAGATTTCTCACTATTCAGTTAGAGCCTGGAAAACGTTATACTGGTGTATGAATTTGAACCATGTGATAGAAAATAAAGCTTATTTCATTGTTCTCTTGAAGTGTACCTTATGGACAGCAAGTGTTTCTCTCCGTATGTGTACTTGTTGCTAAACTGTTAGATTGCATTTATATTTTGATGATATATTTATTAATTATATATAAATATATTTATTATTCTGCAGCATAAAAAATTACGGAAAAAATTTCTTATGTTTCTCTTTTAATTTATTACGTTTTAACAAGCAAAGATGCTACATGTTTAAAAGAGAAAAAAAAACCAACAAAATACTCTTAATAAAGAGGAGAAGGTGTCAAAGGCAGTCACATTTGACATATATCAATCTACAGTATTTCACCCTTGGTATAAAGTGAAGTATCATTTCACTGTACTTCTCCCATGGTATAAAGTGAGGTCTCAACCTATGGTACTTTGCCTTTACTATAAACTGAGGTATTAACCTATGGTACTTTGCCTTTACTATAAACTGAGGTATCAACCTATGGTACTTTGCCTTTACTATAAACTGAGGTATCAACATGTGGTACTTTGCCTTTACTATAAACTGAGGTATCAACTTACGCGATGGTTGGGATGCCTTCTCTCCAGTCTTACTCTGCTAAATTAGTCCTCGTGTAATTTTACGAGAAGTTCCAAAACAAACAAACTATCCTCAATAACGTTAAGTGTCCAGTTAAAGAAGAATAACAAACGTTGTGACACAGGGTGGTTTATTTCTAATGTTAACATGAATTTTCGTTCCATATATATTTTGAACGCATTTTGTTTTAAATTTATGACTAAAAAAAGACCTCGATCTCCAAAGATTCCTTGGTGTGCTAATTTAGCGTGTACTATCTCATGGTAAAGCCACATCGGGCTATCTGCTGACTCCACTGACAAGAATGGAACCGATGATTGTAGCGTTGTAAATTTGTAGACTCACCGCTCTACCAGTGGAGGACGTTAAGTTAGCGCTTGTAAAGATCACCTAAATGTTGCCCCCACCCCGTGATATCTGCAGACTTGTACTGCTAGAAACAAGGTTTTAATATCAGTGATGACGAGAAAACCAACTTGTAAAGAAAAATATATGCGTAAAAACATGTGGTTTAAATTTTCGCAAACTAAACGAGCCATTTTCACATATATATATAATGTTTCAATATCCGTGTTGAGGAAAGCACAGAAAGACCATTGTGTAGCTTTGTGCTTAATAACAACAACAACAAGTGAATGTTTAATTTTACTGAGAAAGGATTGGTTTGGTTTCTTGTGAATTTCGCGCAAAGCTACTCGAGGACTACCTGCGCTCGCCATCTCTACTTTAACAGTGTAACATTAAAGGGAAGGCAGCTAGTCACCCCCCGCTAATTTCATGGGCTACTCTTTTACCAACGAATAGTAGGATTGACCGTGAGTTTATAACGCCCCCACAGATGAATGGGCTAGCATGTTTGAGTGACAGGTATTAGAACTCGAGACTCTCAGATTGCGACTCGAGCGTCCTAAACACCTCATCATTCAGAAGTGTGTGTAAAGTGAAACGTTGAATATCCAGTTAAAACAAACTTAGTGCTATAAGACTGTCACACCAAACATGCTCGCCCTTTCAACCGTGAGGGCGTTATTACGTAACACTTAATCCCACATTTCGTGGGTAAAAGAGTACCCCAAGAGCTGGTGGTGGGTGGTGATGACTAGCTACTTTCCCTCCAGTCTTAGACTAATAAATTAAGTACGGCTAGCGCAGATAGCCCTAATGTAGCTTTAGGCGAATTTCAGAAACAAACAATAAGATTGTTTGCTTCCATTATTAAAATGTTTAAATATACACTACATGAATTATTTAAAAATCTAATTTATTTTGAATATTAAGCGCTAATCTGAACTAGTCTGACAGGGTAATTTTTTTATTCACTTGGTTTCAGCCAATCAACAGTGAGAAGCCAATTTCGACTTAAGCATCTAAAAAGTAATGTTAACGTAAGTAATAACTTGTTGGTTTATGTTTTGCTGTCAACTTACTGTAAAGCTAAGTTGATTTAGATTTAATTTCTATGAATTATCTTGGTTAGTTCTACAGTGATGGTCAAATGTTATTTAAAATAAATAAAATTCTGTCATTTTATTATGAAAATTGGTTTGTTTTGAATTCCGCACAGAGCTACTCCAGGGCTATCTGTGCTAGCCGTCCCCAATTTAGCAGTGTAAGACTAGAGGAAACGCAGCTAGTCATCACCTCCCACTGCTAACTCTTGGGCTACTCTTTTACATACGAATAATGGGATTGACCGTCACATTATAACGCTCCCAAAACTGAAAGGGCGAGTATGTTTGTGTGACGGGATTCAAACCCATCACCCTCGGATTGCAAATCAAGTACCTTAACCACCAGGCCATACCGGGCGTATTATGAGGATACATTGACCATCTGTGAGTAATCAGAGTAAAAAATATATTTAATATTATTTTACCTACTTATAAATGACTTAGTAAAGCACAACCAGTATAATGTACGTTATATACCTATATATATATACATAAATTATATTTTACGTAACGGTTAACTTCATTGAGGAGAAATTATAAATAATTTTAAAAAGAGGGTAAAATGAAAAAAATATAATATTTTATCACAGAATAACTAAAAGTATTTAACATATAATATGAAAATATGTTAATTTGTTATTTTGTTTATGGGTCTTTATGTAGTTAAGCACATAACTATTCAATGGGCTATCTTTATTACGCCCACCCTGAATGTTAAAACCTGGTGTTAGAAAAATAAGCCTTCTGGCTTACCACTGAGACAGTGGGAGCTTTATTATTACTAGTACGGTATAAAACTTGACAATCCTTAATTAAAATAAGCCTTCTGGCTTACCACTGAGACAGTGGGAGCTTTATTATTACTAGTACGGTATAAAACTTGACAATCCTTAATTAAAATAAGAACCCTGGTTCTTATCCTGTTGGTTAATAAATTCGTTTTGATTTCAGTCATGGATCTTGTATAAGAAAAAATTCCAATGTTTAAATCAGTGAATATGTTCGTATTACATCTCAGTCTAACTAAAATAACCTTAAAAGTTGAATAAGGTTTGTCATATCTATCAGGAATTTGGTTAAGGCCAAGCACCCTACCTTCTGATTTTCATTTTCTCTGGTCAACCAGAACTTCTCAATACTGAAGAAGTTACTCTCGATTCAAAGGATCTTTGAAGATTGTCAGTGGTAATGAGACAGCCATGATTAACCATTTAGATAGGACCTCACGAGAGAACAGATCAGCTGAACTCAGCCATTTCTGGCTTTTCAAGACTAGGTACAGACAACAAAATTTTCTTAACCTGGTTTCTGATCAGCCAGACGGTGGCGACTCTCTCAGGACAGTAAGTGACGTCTTCAGCTACACAGTAAACCATTTCTCTCTGTCCACAGAGAAGAATTGAATCCCGGTTTATAGAGCTGTAAATTGATAAACCTATTACTGATCCACTGAGATATTGTTTCGCTTTAAAACTCAACCGATTTCACTTAGAATTCAACAGGGTTCTTAGTTCTTTCCAATATATCAACACGACCAAAGTAACCAGAACGATCTATACAGATTAGCTCATAACGAGATTTCCATTTCAGTTGCTAAAGGAACATTTCTCGATCCATGTTTCATATTTTAAAAATATAAATAGCATTGAGTTTTTCCACATATCCTATGTGTTGCTAATTCCTATCAGGGCGTTAATAGAAACGTCCTATTAAGGTTAATAGCAACAGTAAAATCTAAAAGCACTTAAGAGAGGAAATGTGAGTTAAAATGAAATTTCGGTTGGATATTTACTTCCTTATTTTGTTTTGAATTTCGCACAAACTTACAAAAAAGCTATTTGCATTAACCGTTCCCAATTTAGCAGCGTGAGAATAGAGGGAAAGCAGCTATCCGTCCTTACCCATCGCCAAATCTTGGGCTACTCTTTATCAATGAATAGTGGCATTGGCCGTAACATTATAACGCTCCCACGGCTGTAAAGGTGAGAACTTTCGGTGGAATGTGGATTAGAACACAAAACCCTCAGAGTACGAGTCAAACACCCTAACCATCTGGTCATGCCGGGCTGGACAATCACTACCCAACAATCATTCAGTTCTGGAACACCACCTACTCATTTATCTCTTAACTATTCTTTGCAGTTTCTCACTGCCTGGTAGAAATAGAGGTTCATATCCTGTTGTATACGGACGTTTAATTTATGTGTGAATTAACAAAATACCAATTAGACACTTCTAGTTAGCTACGGTGGGCGTTACCCTAATGTTGCTGATAATAAATAAAACTACAGTATGGTGTTCTCAAAGCGTGTCCACCTGGTGTTGTATTAAAGAACAAGACATATAAATTGCATTAGATTGATTATAAATGAAGTTACATAACCAGATAACAATCTGTACGAAAGTACTGATGATGTGCAGTTGTTGTTACATGTAACTTATAAACGTTTTAGAACTGACACTAAGGTACCAATGATGTATGTCAGTTGTCGTTACATATCAGTTATAAAAGTGAATCTGTGGCACAAGGCATCAGTTGTATAGATTAGCTGTCGTTACATCCTAATTTCTGACACAATGCACCAATGGTGAATATTAGCTGTCGTTACATGTCGTTTGTGACACAAGGCACCAATAATATAGTTCAGGTGTCGTTACACGTTAGTGTGTGACCTGTATTACACTCAGATTACCTCATGACCATACTGTACCGGTAGACATACACTTTGTCAACAGTAACGAGATACTTCTCTTTCTAACATGACAGAATGCTTGGTGTGACCTGTATTACACTCAGATTACCTCATGACCATACTGTGCCGGTAGACATACACTTCGTCAACAGTAACGAGATACTTCTCTTTCTAACATGACAGAATGCTTGGTGTGACCTGTATTACACTCAGATTACCTCATGACCATATTGTGCCGGTAGACATACACTTCGTCAACAGTAACGAGATACTTCTATTTTTTACATGGCAGCATGCTTGGTGTGACCTGTATTACACTCAGATTACCTCATGACCATATTGTGCTGGTAGACATACATTTCGTCAACAGTAACGAGATACTTCTCTTTCTAACATGACAGAATATTTGGTGTGACCTGTATTACACTCAGATTACCTCATGACCATACTGTGCCGGTAGACATACATTTCGTCAACAGTAACGAGATACTTCTCTTTCTTACATGGCAGAATGCTTGGTGTGACCTGTATTACACTCAGATTACCTCATGACCATACTGTACCGGTAGACATACACTTCGTCAACAGTAACGAGATACTTCTCTTTCTTACATGACAGAATGCTTGGTGTGACCTGTATTACACTCAGATTACCTCATGACCATACTGTACCGGTAGACATACACTTCGTCAACAGTAACGAGATACTTCTCTTTCTTACATGACAGAATGCTTGGTGTGACCTGTATTACACTCAGATTACCTCATGACCATACTGTGCCGGTAGACATACACTTCGTCAACAGTAACGAGATACTTCTCTTTCTTACATGACAGAATGCTTGGTGTGACCTGTATTACACTCAGATTACCTCATGACCATACTGTACCGGTAGACATACACTTCGTCAACAGTAACGAGATACTTCTCTTTCTTACATGGCAGCATGCTTGGTGTGACCTGTATTACACTCAGATTACCTCATGACCATACTGTGCCGGTAGACATACACTTCGTCAACAGTAACGAGATACTTTTCTTTCTTACATGGCAGCATGCTTGGTGTGACCTGTATTACACTCAGATTACCTCATGACCATATTGTGTTGGTAGACATACACTTCGTCAACAGTAACGAGATACTTCTCTTTCTTACATGACAGAATGCTTGGTGTGACCTGTATTACACTCAGATTACCTCATGACCATACTGTGCCGGTAGACATACATTTCGTCAACAGTAACGAGATACTTCTCTTTCTTACATGACAGAATGCTTGGTGTGACCTGTATTACACTCAGATTACCTCATGACCATACTGTGCCGGTAGACATACACTTCGTCAACAGTAACGAGATACTTTTCTTTCTTACATGACAGAATGCTTGGTGTGACCTGTATTACACTCAGATTACCTCATGACCATACTGTGCCGGTAGACATACACTTCGTCAACAGTAACGAGATACTTCTCTTTCTTACATGACAGAATGCTTGGTGTGACCTGTATTACACTCAGATTACCTCATGACCATACTGTACCGGTAGACATACACTTCGTCAACAGTAACGAGATACTTCTCTTTCTTACATGACAGAATGCTTGGTGTGACCTGTATTACACTCAGATTACCTCATGACCATACTGTGCCGGTAGACATACACTTCGTCAACAGTAACGAGATACTTCTCTTTCTTACATGGCAGAATGCTTGGTGTGACCTGTATTACACTCAGATTACCTCATGACCATACTGTGCCGGTAGACATACACTTCGTCAACAGTAACGAGATACTTCTCTTTCTTACATGACAGAATGCTTGGTGTGACCTGTATTACAATTACCTCATGACCATACTGTGCCGGTAGACATACACTTCGTCAACAGTAACGAGATACTTCTCTTTCTTACATGACAGAATGCTTGGTGTGACCTGTATTACACTCGGATTACCTCATGACCATACTGTGCCGGTAGACATACACTTCGTCAACAGTAACGAGATACTTTTCTTTCTTACATGACAGAATGCTTGGTGTGACCTGTATTACAATTACCTCATGACCATACTGTGCTGGTAGACATACATTTCGTCAACAGTAACAAGATACTTCTCTTTCTCACATGGCAGAAGACGGTTGAACCGATTCACATATTTAGATATTAAGAAATTTTCTTGTTCTGAGGTTGTCAGAGAACCGAGTTTTGCTCGTGCTTTGTCAAAATGGAAAACAAAAATATTTTAATGGGTACAGCAACATCGATGTTTGTTTGAAGATTTATGAAAACAAATAAGATTGTAATGTTTGTTGATTTGTTGGTTCTGAGTCGTAAAACTAGCAGACAACACAGCGACAGCGCACGTAAGAAAACACCACGAGCCTGTAGATCTAGTTCTAAACCTGGAAACCGAATTCTCCGTCCAAGAAAAAACGATCACTACAAAGACCGATTTAATTGAAGTTATACACGACAATACATAGGTTGTTAACAATATAACGTGATAAGAACATATTTAACATTAACAATATTTGATAGAACTGTTGAACATGTATAATGTCTGTCTGCTGATAAAACTAATGCAAAACATAAATTATCTAGTTAACAGTGATGGCGAACCTATGGCACGCGTGTCAGAGGTGGCACGCAAGGCCACGATTGCTGGCACGTGATAGGATTCCCGCATCTTTGCTAAGAAGTATGTTGAATTTCAGGAAAACTATACTTGGAGTAATAAATTCTGTGCCCTGCGTAAAACACTTGAGAAAATAGAGTGTGGAGGGATCTTGGAAGAAAACGTTGCAAAGAGTTGTGAAAATGAAATTCTTAAAGTGTGGAATTCTTTGCCAATTAATTTTAAGTCAATGAAATTACTTGGAATAGCTCTTCTTACTTTGTTTGGATCATCTTACGCTTGTGAGCAGCTGTTTTCAACTTTGAATTTCATCAAATCAGACAGAAAAAACAAGCTTACAGATGAACTGAGTGCTGCATGTGTTGCTCTCAAATCAACAAGTTATCCGAGTGTTCACAACCGCAGAGATCGCATTGATTTAACAAAATTCAAGACAAAATATACAAATTTTAAGTCGAGGCTATTTATTAGTTTCATTGAAACTTTTGTAATTCGACTTTTTTAAAATTAAAAATACTCATCAAAAAGTCGTTTTTTTATTGGAAAGTAACTGTCATCTTTATGAAAATCCTGGCACATTCGAATAGGCAAAATAATTTTGGGTCACAATTGAGGCACGCAATCTCTAAAAGGTTCGCCATCACTGGTCTAGTACATGAAGCGTAATATTTTAATGATAAATATTATAAGTGTTTCACAGAGGGCGCTAGTGTAGACAATTACTGATAGTGTATAACAACCAAACAACATCTACTAAATCTTCAGCTCTACAATGTGTATAAAATATTATTTATTTTTGATTAACAGTTTAACACTAAAAATACATCAGAATAATAACAACAAACTATAATGTTTTAAGATAAATAAGCAACACTAGTTTATATGTGACTAAATAGTAACATTAATTTTAAACATCTTAACTTACACTTATTATCAGACATTTTTACCGCGTGAGACATTCAATACAATGAAAAACACTTTTTCATTGTTTACCAATAATTGAAGTTGAACTATCAATAACGATGAACCTTGAACTGTATATGTTTTAAAATAGACTCCTAACCTTGAAGTGTCTCGTTACTTAATAAAGTAGATATGTTGTCTGTGGTTAATCACTGCACTCTAACACTGCTATTCATTTTTTATCATTACTTACACAAAATAAGATACTAAACGACTTTCTGTTCTTTGTAATTTATATTTTGTTTACAGTTCCAACAGTTCAACTGCATAGGATTCTAGATAGACTAACACTAGAAAAAACATATTGTTATATCACAGTGTAAGAATATGTTTTGTATGTAATAACTGGTGCATAATAATACTGTAGATACTTCTGTATGAGAGATGTTTAATTAAATACCAAATGACTTCCTGTACTTGTTTCTTTGGTTTGTTTTGGAAATAAGCACAATGCTATACAATGGGCTATCTGTGCTACGCCCACCATGGGTACCGAATCCCGGTTTTAAGCGGTGCTTTTGTACTTTAACACATTGGTTTTATTTCATGTTCCGGCATTAAGATAATCACATGTAACTTGCTATATAACCAAACTCAAAAACTTATTATCCGTATAATAATAACACATTAAACTTGCTACCCATTATAAGACATTACACTGTATTTGGTTCAGTAAATGAAAACTCACAAATCCTTTAAAATGTACTATTTCACACTTATGCATGTCGAATTATATAAATATGGTCAGTGTCTGAAGAAACGTTTCCATGTGTAATGTGTAAACTATTTTCAGTTCCTACTCCAGGTCCTCCAGCGACAAACTGCAAACAACAACGTTTGTTAAAAATCTGTTGGTTTTGTAAATACTTTATTAACTTCTAGAATCTACCATGTAAGCGTGGAAAGTTATCAGTGTTACGTTAAGTGTTGTTCTTCAATCGCTCTCTTCCCAGTTGTAAGGAATTCAACATCAGCTTTAGTGTTTCTTCACATGATATGAATTGTTTTTTGTCTTCATTCAAACCTTTTTCATTAACAAGTCGTTAAGTGTCTCTATTGTCGTTAAGAATAAACGATGGGTTCAATACAAACGTTTTACTTCTACTATTTGTTTAATTCATGAAACTAAATTCTAAAACAGCTAACCCATCGTCTTCACATAGTCTCCTATGGCACAGCGGTAAGTTTATATAGTTACAACGTTCAAATGCGGAGTATTATTCACAAGTGAACAAAGCAGATAGACCAGTGTGGCTTTTTTCTTGTGAAAAAACAACAACATATTTTTATCGTTATGTCACATCAGAGAAATAAAACATTCTGTCGTTCAGCTTTAATTTTATGAAATAAGAAACTCTCTATTATTACAGTAAGTGGCGCTGCTTTTACAGTAGATGGCACTGCTTTAAATTATATTTATGAGTAAAGTTGACATTCAGTTTTCAGTATTATCATAATTATTGTAATTACGTGTTACAAAATACTGACTCCATAATGTTATATGAAATATAAATAAACATATTGATTCATAACAATAATATATAAGTATTATGAAATCCTTTGTCATTGTGTTATAATGAATTTTATTCGTCACTCTTTCTCCATTTGTGAACCTAGCTAATAAACATCACTTCAATAAAACTGTTAAATTACTTCAGTACTCAGGTCAACCAACGATGTTACTGAACACATCACAAAATATAATATTATTTCACACTTTCGTTAGTTTTGAGTTCGTCAATAAAAACCTCCTTCTATTTGTTTCTAAACCAATCTTCTTTATTGTTTTCAGGATAACATATTATGTAAAATTCAGTTATATATTCTAATTCGATACCATTTGTCAAGTTTAGTTATAACACTATGATTACATGTATACATTCCAGATAGTACATGAAAAACCTAACCATCAGAATGAAACACATTTAGACCAACTGTTGGATAAATATAACCAGGATCATAATACAAGGACAGTTGTGTAACCTGGGTAATAATACAAGGACAGTTGCGTAACCTGGGTAATAATACAATGACAATTGTGTAACCTGGGTAATAATACAAGGACAGTTGTGAAACCTGGGTAATAATACAAGGACGGTTGTGTAACCTAGATAATAATACAAGGAAAGTTGTGTTACCTGGGTAATAATACAAGGAGAGTTGTGTAACTTGGGTAATAATACAAGGACAGTTGTATAGAGATTTTCTTCCTTCATGTGATGGGTCTGTGAGAAAATATCCATTGAGGTAAAGATTTGTGCATTACATTAAATTTCCAGTTATCCCATTCTCCGTCTTTCCACATCTGAACACATTCACTGTCTACAAGCGGTATATTATTAATTCCTGTTTGAACTTTTATGTAACGATATATCCCATAGTATAACATGAACTTCCGTTGCTGATTGTTTCATATTTGATGAAGCCATACTATACTTAACAGTCAGTACTAACAGTACATTGGTGTCAGCTTTTAAGTATGTAGAGTTGAGGCTGGCATTTTCTTCTGTACTTAACTAAATCTGTAACTCGAATTAGTTATAAATACCTTTGAGAAAACATCTTTGAAATGGTCTGTTGTAAATTTTAGTAGAATAAATAATGCTATTTATTAGTAGAAGTTTGAAACCAAACTGACCAATAGTTCTTCCATTTGTAAGCAACATCAATAGATTAAATGCCAGTACCTCTGAAAACAGAATACATCCAACATAATAGACAGAAATAGAATATCGTAAATCAGATAAACATTTAGAAATATTTAACACTAAACTACCAGTACCATTATTTCGAATATTCGTTTATCTGATTAGACATAATGTTCAAGGATTTAATTATTTTATTGATTTTAAAGTAGAATTACGTTTAATTAGGAGTTATATTACAAATTTTGAATAAAAAAACTAATACTTATTGTATGTTACAACTTAATTTTGGTGTTAAAAAGCCGGAGATGGCTCATTCTATATAGTGGTTAAGGTAATCGACTCCTAATTTGAAGGTTGAGGGTTCGATTCCTTATCCCACCCATCATGCTCGCTCTTTCAGCCATGTTGGGCATTTTTCGTTTTGAGTAATTATCTAGTCTTACGTTGCAAAATTGGGAATGACTAGTATAAATAGCCCTCGTGTAATTTTGCGCCAAAACCGAACTAATTAAACAGAAAATTTTCTTTGACAACAATTGTTTGTTGTAATAAGCGGTCGTTCTACAAAGTAGGATATTCTCTCTTAACCAGAAGATCACCTAGGAAACGTTGTTCTTATCAATAAAAGTGTTGATACCCATAGTAGCCGTTCTGAGATACAAAGACAGGCATCATAGTGTTATTATCATTGACAAAAATTATTATTTCAAGAGTTGTCTTCCTACACACCAGACGGAAGCTAATTTTTGTGAAGAAATTTAACTCAACAAATATTGACTTCTTATATTTTAATCAAATACAGAATTGGTAAACACATTCAATATTATTAGATTTGTATTTTCAGCTAAATTAACTTCGAGTGGGGGACCAAATGAACATCAGAATTAAAGTTTTGATGATTTAGAACATGTGAAATTTTTACCAAATTATTGGAAAGTTTCCAAAAATATTAACCGAAACATGTTAAAAATTTCCAGATAAAACTATCTTGATTTGACACGTTAAATTTCATTATTTGTGTAATTATTGATTTAATACCTTCCAACGTACGTGGAAGACAACTAATATAAACTATTACATAACCGAACCAACAAACTAATTACAAATGTGTTACAAAATGTGATATTTAACCATTCTTAATATGTAATATGTCGTTTGAACACCGACATCTCATTCTTCTGGTTTATATTATTTTAATCTCTATTACTATTATTTTATTTTATTACTTTATGTGAGACTGGTGAATGCAGGATAAGAATGACAGATGTAAGGTTCCTCAGTCACCTCCAAAATATAGAGTACATTTTATATCCCACATTATAGTCTCTACACATTTTTTCAATTTGTATATCATTTTTTACATCTGTCTTGGCTTGTTTTTGGTTATAACAAATAAATATCAGAGGTGTTGATTTCCTGTTTTTAACTCAGTCCTTAGTTTTGATTCATTTAACTTAACACAAAGCTTATTAATAGAATACTGATAATTAGAATATCAACAGTATTAATATTCTAGCTACACACACACACTTTCCGTTGAGCAACTGGTAAGGTGGAGAACTTATATTACTAAATTCCGGGTTTCGATTCCCTGAGTGTTTTGAACTAAGATAGATCTTAGCTTTGTGTTTAACAACAAGCAAAAACAAGAATTATTTATTTTTATTGATAACAAAATTACATATGGATACTAAAATATCCTCAGAATATATCGCTTCCTTCTACGCTTCCATAGGGTTCCAGTCAAAGAGTCCATAATTACCTCCACCTCCACCTCCAATAAGTCCATGAGCATTAGGACAACAATATGAAGGAGGAACATCACAATGAACAAAATTTGTTGCACATTCGATGTCATCTCGGAAATTCCCTCTAGTTCAGGTAGTAAACAAAGTAACGTCATTAGAATATATATCACCTATAATATTTTATAATGATTTTTTAATTGTCACTGTTTATCTACTTGTGAAGCCTAGCTAATAAACATTATATTCATAAAACTGTTAAAATTACGTCAATATCAAGATCAACCGTTAATGTTACAGAACACGCCACAAAAAATAGTCATCTTTAACAGTTACGTTATTTAACGAGTTTGTCAGTAAAATCTATTGTTAATCTATAAACCAATCTACTTTGTTTCTAGAACAGTATCTTATATTAAATTTCAACTTTCCGTAGCGTCACTAAAAGTACATAAAATTATCTGCAAAACACATTAAAGTGATTCTCCGTTGCTTACCTTATACACTAAATATTGTATTTTACGCCTCAGTTAGAGGCTACAGCGTGGAAGACGAACCCTAATTTGTGACAGAGAATTCTAATAAAAAATTGACTTTACAACCAACACTTTAATATATCCTTGATTTTCTTCAATTTACTGAGTAAAGACATAATATATTCCACAGTATATCGACAATATTAGTTCAATTGTTTTATACTACTGAAGATACTTGTAGTTAGTAAGTAATGACATTATGATCTGTATGAGAGGCCGATTTGAGTAGATTCCAAGTTAACCTCTTGTCTTAACTCATCACCTTTGTCTTGAGACACTCATGAGAAATATAAACAAAAAAAATGTGCGTATTACATTGTATAAAATACGGTATATTGTTCTCACGGTTGTGGATTGTATGTCATAACAAACACGACCATAGCACAAGATCAATCATATAAACAGCTGTCGTATTAATGTAATTATTATTTTGTACACTAGTTAATTAACAATTATCTGTTACTTTATTATCTATATTACTTACTATCAGTTTGATATTCAGTTGTAGCAACAAATGCAATTTAAATTAAAATATTTACTTCAAAAGTTATAAGAACAAATTTTATAAAAATGCACGGTTGTGTCACCCTGCGTTGCTGTTTCACACATGTAATCATTTTGAAATAATTTAATTTCTCACTTTAAATTGCTGTCAAATATATAGTCATCAAGAGAAGTATATTGTTTTTTACATTCTTTCATTGTAGACAATATTCGAATTTTTAGATACACGTCGTTGTTATAAACTTACCTTCATTAAATATTATGTTACAAACCTCCGTTAGTAACAAGAAATAAACATTGTGGCAGTTTCTTGAACGATACAGACAAACGTAACTTATAATAATTGATATTTCTATCATACCATTTAAACTGTTTGTATGAATTTAGTGTTAAAGAATTCATTCTCTCACCTGGAGTTGATTCCAACAGTGTTGTAAACATCAAAAGTATAATAATTGTTGTAGTCTTCATTTCTCTGATCTGTTAAAATCAGTATTAATACAGTTAGAGAAATGTGACTTTTAACAAAGCCTAAAATAAAAGATCGAAACTTAGTACAGCCCATGAATTCTATATCTTACTAGCTTCAGATATATTAAAACAGAAGTACTTTTTATGAACGGAAGTAGAGAGTTACAGAAGAAACAAGTTCCCGATTTATCACAGGAACACTAAAACCATTACAATAACTGGACAACAACATCTAATGCAAGATTTCTTTAGGATAAAATTACATTTTGTAAATACCGTTTAACAACAAAAATAATTTTATATCGATTTTTTCTTTTCTTGGAGGTTTCTCGAACTTAATAAAACATGAAAGTAAAACTTCTTTATTAAAGAAACTTTATATCTAAGAACAATACCAGATCGATCAACCAAAACACACAGAATTAAAGTTTAACAATGAATAGAAAAACGTTGAAGTTATCATGCCTGTGGTAAAATATTGACTTATAAAATGAAAACAAAATATTAGTTTGTGTTAACATGATAAAAATAATTATTCATATAAGTATTTAAGATCTGTACTTTGTTTAATATTAATTATAATTACTATTATAAAGAAATACTCTCAAACATGATATAAAAATTATATTACCAAGGAGTATTCAATTATTAGGTACTTCAACCACGTTTTATCGGAGTGTAAATATACAATTAGACTATGGTCCTGATACTCAGCTTATATAGTCGTATTTTTAATGAGATGCACAGTTCTGAGAACATCACAGCCAATCAGAATGATTCCATTAACAGTTGACGTCAAGTGTCAAATTACAATATTATAGAGACATGTAGAGAGACAGATTGAACCAATAGGAAGCTGTGAGTGATTATTTGTTATTTACATGTGATACATTTCTGTTAAAGTGGCTCATGTAGTGGTGGAAAGACTTTAAAACTGTAAGTGGTAATGAAGTTGTGTGATTAGGGTAGAATGAATAGTAACATGTAAGTAGTTGTGTTTCATGTATATTCACAAATGGTTTATATATCAATAAATCGTGTGGAACACACGTAGCTATTGTAACATTAGAACAAACGAGCTTCGATGTGCAATATTATAGACAAAACGTAGTTATTTTAACTTTAGAACACACAGGTGTCTATAAAGACATTTATTTAACCATAAGTATACAGGCTAACTAAATAATTTTTATATCCTAATCATGTTGACACGCTGTTTGTTTCTTTGTTTGACTTAAACTTCCCACAAATTTATACGAGAATTATCTGCGCTAGCCGTCCTTAAGTTACCTGTGTGAGATAAGAAGGAAGGTTAATAGCCATCACCATCCTCCTCAACTGTTAGTTACTTTTTATTTACAAATTCTGGGATCAACCGTTACTTATAACGCCTCTTTGGCTGAATGGGCAAACAAGTTTCATGAGTGGGGGATTCATACTCGTTACCTTAAGAATTCGAGTCACTCACCACCTAGCCGTATCAGGACGGTATACATACACTTAGTTCAGTGTGATGACATACTCTTGTTTGTCACATGACAGAAGTCATTTGTACAGTTTTATGATACACTACAGTTCCAAACATGTGAAACTCTTATCTAATTATTTATTATGAGTCGAACGCCTTAACCACCTGTCCATGCCGGGCCTTTTTTTAATTCATGAAGCTAAATTCTAAAACGGCTGACTCAACACCTACACACAGCTCCCTAGAGTACAGCATAAGTTTAAGTAGTTACACAACAGAAACACCATTGTGACTTTGTTCTTATAACAAACAAAGTGTTCAGATATTTATACTGTTCTGTCACAGTAACAAAACATTTTGTCGTATATCTTTATTAGTATGAAACAAGAAAATCTTCACAAGCAGTGAATATTAAAAATATACAATAGTACTTATAATATGAACCATGATGAGCATCTATATTTAACATTTACCAAAAATAAAACTTTTATAACACTTTTTGTTTCTACTAATAATTTAGTTTTAATAACTGATTGAATCCTCTCTTGCTTAGCTGTTAGCGCGATAATTTACCTCACACATCACATGCCACTTGTTATTTCTGTTTACACTTAATGATAAAAATTCCGAATAAAATATTTCACTAGAAATTGCTTTTGAAATGTTTTGTAGAAATCTAACAATTGTTGTAAATATTGTGTTAGCCTCTAGAATTTACCATCTTGGAAACTTAAAGCGTTAAAACTTCTCAGGTTAACTTCAAAAATTGCTTTTTAAAAGGTAGAGGGCAGTACGAAAATTGAAGTGTCATTCGATTATTTAAAAACCTTAAACAAGAAAAAAAACGATACATTATTAATTACTGTTTTTGTTTCTATAATTGCGCCATCTGTAAGAGTCTTAGTGCACTAATATGTTTTTTGTTTTTTTTGCATTTGTTAATTTCCAACGAAGCTAGATGTCTCTACTTTTGAAATTTAGACAGCTTGTAAAAAACCACCTAACTTCCTAACTGTCGGAATATACCGGGTTTAGTCCAATTGTCAGACATTCATAACCTGAGGTAATGATACAAGAATAAAGGTGTAGACTTTTCTTCCACCACCGACAAAATTACACCTGATGGGTCTGTGAGTGGGTGTGTGTTTTCTAAAGATCGGGTTACCTTCTGAGCCCACCAAAGGGAATCGAACCCTTGATGTTAACGTTATAAATCGGTAAACATACCGCTATATTAGCGGGGGACAATATATTATCTGCGCTACACACTCTGCGGGGGGAAATTTCCATTCAAGAAATGTTTTGTACATTAAATTTCTAGACCTCCCCCTTCATGTTTCTCTACACATTTGTCAAACACCATTAATGTCTGTTTACAAGGAATTCAGAGAGAAATCATGAGAAATCAAAATATACGGAAGTCCGAAAAGTTGCATCCAGTGTCTATGAGGAGTATATTATTAATTCCTATTTGAACTTTTACATCACGATATAGCAGACAGGATAACACAGACGTTTGTAGCTGAAGGTATTATATGGTGTTTAATAGACAGGATAACACAGACGTTTGAAGCTGAAGGTATTATATGGTGTTTAACAGACAGGATAACACAGACGTTTGCAGCTGAAGGTATTATATGGTGTTTAACAGACAGGATAACACAGACGTTTGTAGCTGAAGGTATCATATGGTGTTTAACAGACAGGATAACACAGACGTTTGTAGCTGAAGGTATTATATGGTGTTTAACAGACAGGATAACACAGACGTTTGTAGCTGAAGGTATTATATGGTGTTTAACAGACAGGATAACACAGACGTTTGTAGCTGAAGGTATCATATGGTGTTTAACAGACAGGATAACACAGATAACACAGACGTTTGAAGCTGAAGGTATCATATGGTGTTTAACAGACAGGATAACACAGACGTTTGTAGCTGAAGGTATTATATGGTGTTTAACAGACAGGATAACACAGATGTTTGTAGCTGAAGGTATTATATGGTGTTTAACAGACAGGATAACACAGACGTTTGTAGCTGAAGGTATGATATGGTGTTTAATAGACAGGATAACACAGACGTTTGTAGCTGAAGGTATCATATGGTGTTTAATAGACAGGATAACACGGACGTTTGAAGCTGAAGGTATTATATGGTGTTTAACAGACAGGATAATACAGACGTTTGCAGCTGAAGGTATGATATGGTGTTTAACAGACAGGATAACACAGACGTTTGTAGCTGAAGGTATCATATGGTGTTTAACAGACAGGATAACATAGACGTTTGTAGCTGAAGGTATTACATGGTGTTTAACAGACAGGATAACACAGACGTTTGTAGCTGAAGGTATTATATGGTGTTTAACAGACAGGTTAACACAGACGTTTGTAGCTGAAGGTATTATATGGTGTTTACAGACAGGATAACACAGACGTTTGTAGCTGAAGGTATCATATGGTGTTTAACAGACAGGATAACACAGCCGTTTGTAGCTGAAGGTATTATATGGTGTTTAACAGACAGGATAACACAGACGTTTGTAGCTGAAGGTATTATATGGTGTTTAACAGACAGGATAACACAGACGTTTGTAGCTGAAGGTATTATATGGTGTTTAACAGACAGGATAACACAGACGTTTGTAGCTGAAGGTATTATATGGTGTTTAACAGATAGGATAACACAGACGTTTGTAGCTGAAGGTATTATATGGTGTTTAACAGACAGGATAACACAGACGTTTGTAGCTGAAGGTATTATATGGTGTTTAACAGACAGGATAACACAGACGTTTGTAGCTGAAGGTATGATATGGTGTTTAATAGACAGGATAAGACGGACGTTTGTAGCTGAAGGTATTATATGGTGTTTAACAGACAGGATAACACAGACGTTTGTAGCTGTAGCTGACGTTTGTCATTATTAATATTTCCTCCCTCATTCATCAACTAGTTATTAAATCTTTTTACTAGCAAATTTAGGTAGCGTTGATTAATTGGAATCTTTTTTTTTTTAAAAAAATAAAACCAAAGTATAACCATATATGTTACATAAAATTAAGGACATCTAGTTTTCTATAATTATAACCAATATGTTTAAATCATGTCGTGATGTTTCTAATATTCACTGGTTCTGAAGAGTTTCATAAGAATAAAGATGAACAACAGCATGTTTTATTTCTCTGACATGACGGAACTGTATAAATATCTGAAGACTTTATTTGTTTGTTGTAAAAACAAAGCCACACTTGTCTGTCTGTCTTGGGAATAATACACAGATTTTAAATGTTCTAACAACTTAAACTTACCGCTGTGTCATAGGGGACTTTGTAATTTTTTTTTTGGGGAATTTCGCACGAAGCTACTCGAGTGCTATCTGTGCTAGCCGTCCCTAATTTAGCAGTGTAAGACTAGAGGGAAGGCAGCTAGTCATCACCACCCACCGCCAACTCTTGGGCTACTCTTTTACCAACGAATAGTGGGATTGACCGTCACATTATACACCCCCACGGCTGGGAGGGCGAGCATGTTTAGCGCGACTCGGGCGCGAACCCGCGACCCTCAGAGTACGAGTCGCACACCTTACGCGCTCGGCCATGCCAGGCCCTGGGGCTATGTGAAGGCATCGAGTTAACGGTTTTAGAATTTAGCTTCAAGAATTAAAAAATAATAATGAAGGTAAAACGTTTCCAGCCTTACCTTAGCACTTAACGACAATAGCAAAACGTAACGTCTTAAAAATCATAAGACGTTGAAGACAAAATAAACTTGATAAGACGTGTTGTGTAAGGGAAGAAACAATAAAACTGTTTTCCACCGTCCCTAATATTTAGTTATTGACCACAGGGAATAAAACCAGTCAGTAGCACCTTCCAATTACCTTTAAGAAAAATGATTGACTGTCCATCTTGTATGGCATTAATAATTTATAGAGACGAGGAACTAGAATGTACGATCATTATTTGTTCTCCAACAGCGATGAGTTTCTATAATTAAAAAAAAAATGTTTTTCAGACCAAGCGAACATTCTTTAGTCCTCGTTGCAGTTTAAATAATATAAAAAAAAACATTAATTTCAAGATGTTTCTTTTACGATAAATGGTGAAGCGACTGATGAAATTTTATTAGAAATATAAAACAAATTTATATATTTAAAGTGCTGGATATGAAGAGTTTCAAATTTGTGATTTATGACAGAAAAAATATTTATAACTTAAAATGTGTGCGTGTGTTTTCTTATAGCAAAACGAAATCTGGCTATCTCCTAGGTCCACAGAGGGGAATCAAACCCCTCATTTTAGCGTTGTAAACACGCAGACTTTCAGCTGTACAAGCCGGGCACTAACTTAATATATAATGATATTTGTATCATGAATAATATAGAAGACTTTCTATAGTTTGGAAAGAGTACTGGCAAACTGCCAAGAAAAGAAAATGGAGGAGTGTAAATGAAAGGTCAAGGGTTAAGTGTGTTCTAAATGATTTATCAGGAAGTAAAACAATGTGTTGAACAAAACAGATGAATAATATTTATACAGAGAAATATATATGTTAAAAATGGTTCGTTTGGGTTGAGAAAATATTTTACGAAGAGGAGCGAACAACGTTTCGACCTTCTTCGGTCATCGTCAGGTTCACAAAGAAGGAAAGAGGTTACTGACCGGAAGCTGACCACATTTTGAAAGGTGATGTGTAACTGAGTGTCGGAATCTAAAGGGCGGTGTTAGATGTTTGAATATATAATTTTATATTATTTATTTTATTATTTTAATATAAGTATAAAGGTGTTCCTTTGTATTGGTTTATTTTGGGTTTAAGTTGTTCTACAAGTAAGGCTTTAATTTTGCGTTTGTTTATGTTTGTTTCTTTATTTAGTATTTGAGTGTTTTCTATGGTTATGTTGTGTTTATTTGACTTACAGTGTTCGAAAATGTGTGAAGGTGACTTTTTGTGTTCTTTGAATCTGGTTTTCATTTTTCTACTTGTTTCTCCAATATAGAAGTCGTGGCAGTTGTCACATTGTATTTTATAAATAATGTTGGTGTGGTGTTTGTAAGTGTAGTTTTTACATAGTATAGACCTCAGTTTTGTGCCTGGTTTTTGAATAAATTTGGTATTAACTGGAATGTCGTATTTTGTTACTAGTTTTGCCAAATGTTGGTTATTTGTCTGCTGATGTCGGGAAAATATGGTATGCAGCAGTATATGGTTTCGTGATTTTTTGATTCGTGAAATGTATTTACTCTTGTTGGTTGATTTTGCTTTCTGACTAGGTGTGTACGTATAATGTTTTCTACGGTTTGTGGAGGAAACTTATTGATGTTCATGAAGTATTGTTTTATTTTGTCTAATTCATCGTTAATTTTATCTGATGAGCATAGTTTCATAGCTCTGTTTATTTGGTTTCTTAGTATGTTGAGTTTTTGTTTTGTTTCATGTGCTGAGTCCCAAGGAATGTATAGTCCAGTATTGGTGATTTTTCGGTGGATTTCTGTTTTAAATTGTGTGTCGGTTCTTGTAATTTTGAGGTTAAGAAATGATATTTGATTACTTTCTTCCTGTTCACATGTGAAGTTAATATTGATTCTATGAATCTAACACCTCTTCTTATAATATAGATTCTGACCCTCTATTTTAGGCCACCTGATTCGACTTGAGAAGCTATTCTCAACTGATAACATGTTGTGTCAACATTATTTGACCTTTAGAAAGCTTATGATACTACATGGAGGTATGGAATTTAGAGAAACCTCCACTTATGGGGTTACGAGGTCATCTGCACATTCTTATTAAAAAATTTTCCATAAACAGGCGATTCCAGTTTGTGTGGATTCGACACTTAGCCGTTGTTTTCTACAGCAATTTGGAGACCTCTATATAATTCTCTTACAAATTACATGACACATAGAAAAGAGTAAAATAGTACATTTTAAAAGACTAGTAAGTTTTTATTTACTGATCCAAAGATAGTGTTATATCTGATAGCTGGCAGTCTGTGTACTGTATCATTATTATACGGATAATTAGTTTCTTAGTTTGATTATATAGCATATTATATGTAATTGTCTTAACTCCGTAACTTGAAACAGAACCAACCTGTTAAAGTGCAGGAAGCACCGCTAAAAACTGGGTTTCGTTACCTATTGTGGGCAGAGCACAGATAGCCCATTGAATAGATTTGTGCTTTATTCCAAAACAAACCAAACAAACAAGTACAGGAAGTCATTTAGTGTTTTATTAAACGTCTCTCATACAGAAGTATCATCAGAATTATTACGGACCTGTTAGTTTATACGAAACATATTCTTACACTGTGAAAAAACGATATGTTTTTTATTGTAATTATATTCAGAATCCTAAAAGTTGGAACTGTGAACAAAATATAAATTGTAATGTATAGGAAGTCGTTTAGTATTTTATTTTAGGTATCTGATGATGAAAAATGAATAGCAAGGTTATAGTAACCACATACAACACATCTACTTTATCAACTTAAACAAACTTTCCCGTATGGAGACTATTTTGAAACATATACAGTTGAACTATCAATAAAACCGGACCTTGAACTTAAATTATTGGTAAATAATGGAAAATGTTTTTTGATTGTATTGAATGTGTTACCTGGTAAAAAAGTCTGATAATAAGTTTTAGTTAGTCACATATAAACTAGTTTTGTTTATTTATCTTAAATCATTATAGATTGTTCTTAATATTTAGATGTGAGTTTGATTGTAAAAAAAAAAACGTTTATGAAAGATTAAAAAAATAATACACATTAGGGTCCAGTAGGTTTACTAGAGTGTTAATTATGTTTTGTTGTAAAACACAATATCTAATTCTCAAAAATAACGCCCTCTGTTATAGAGTCATAATATTTACTGTTAGAGTATTACGCTTCATGTCTATATTCAATTGCAAGCCAATTTTTATTATTATACTCAGACATTATACTATAAGTTCAACATTTCTGTCAAATATTGTCAAAGTTAAATATCACGTTACATTGTTATCAGTCTATGTATTTTCATGTATAACGTTAAATAAATCGTGAGTGTATTTTTCTGGAGCGGAGAGTTTGGTTCCCTGATGAACTGCTGAAAATAGAATCTACTGGATATTGTTGTTTTTCCACACCCGCTGTAGCTGTGTTACCTTGAAGCTTCCCCATTCAAAAACAACGAACCTGTGAACGTCGCATTCATGGTTGTTTTCATAAATCTTCACATAAACCACGATGTCACAGTAAAATATTTTTGTTTTCTGTTTGGACAAAACACGACCGAAACAATGAGAAATTCATTTCTCTGACAACCTCTGAAGAAGAACATTTCTTAATATCTAAGTTTTCTTAATATGTTGAAGTAAAGAAGACGACAGGTTAATCATAACAAATACTCAGGTAAGAGTTTCAGATGTTTGAACCTGTAGAGCTTTGCAAAACAGTACAAATGACTCCTGTCAAGTGACAAACAGGAGTATTTGGTCACACTGAACTAAATGTATGTAGTTATGGCCACATGAATAGCGATCTTAGCTCGAATTATAAGGGTCGCGAGTTCGAATCCTCTTCTGATAAATCTTGCAAGCTCTCTCATCTGTAGAGGCTTTAAAAGTGACGGTTAATCTCGGTATGGCCAGATGGGCAATCCCACAATTTGTAAGTTAAGATGTAACCAACGGTTGGCGGCGAATGGTGATGATTATCTTCCTTCTTTCTGATCTCAGCTAAATTAGGGACGACTAGCGCAGATAATTCTCGTGTAACTTTGTGAGAATTTTAATAGTATAACAAAGTAACAAACAGCCCGTCTACATGATTTAGGGTAGAAAAATCATCTATGCAGTCTGTATACCTTAGTGAAATAAATGAAATATCTTTATAGACACCTGTGTTGTGTGTTTTATGTTAAAATATCTAAGTAGTGGTTATAATAGCGTTCATTGAGGTTCGTTTATTCTAATCTTGTAATAGCTAGGTGTGTTCCAGACAATTTATTTGTATATAAACTATATGTGTATATCCGTTATATGTAAACTGTGTGTGAGGGTTTTCAAACAGTTTTGACTACTTACATCCATTCTACCCTAATCACACAACTTCCATTTACAGTTTTATAGTTATTCCACCACTACATGAGCCACGTTAACAGAAATGTTTTACATATAAATAACAAATATTCACTCACAGTTTCCTACTGGCTCAGTGTTTATCTCTCTGCATGTCTCTATAATACTGTAATTTGGTTCTTGACGTCAACTGTTAATGGAGTCATTCTATTTGGCTGCGATGTTCTAAGAACTGTGTATCTCATTAAAACTATAATAGTTAAGTTTCAGTAGAGTTTACATTCCAATAAAATGTAGCTGAAGTAACTAATAATTAAACAGTATTGGGTAATATAATATTTATATCTTATTAGAAAGTTTTTATTTATAATATAATTTTAATGAATATTATACTAAGTACATACCTTAAGTACTTGATTGAATAACTCTTATTATCATGCTGTCAGAAAGTGATATTTTATTTTCATTTTACAAATCGATATTTCGGGACATACATGGTAACTAACGTTTTTCTATCTACTGTTAAACTTTCTTTCTGTGTGTTTTGGTTGATATCTCGGGTTGGTCTTAGTTGTCAGATGCGAAGTTATTCAAGAATGAAAACATCAAGGATTAGAAAATTTTCAATATAAAATTAATTTTATTTTTGAAACGGTATTTAGAAAGCGAAATTTGTATCGTTGAAAAATCACACACTAGATATCGTTTGGTTATTATCATGGTTTTAGAGTTCCTGTGATAACTGTCAAGATTTTTATGTTGAAGAAACAAGTAAAAAAACTGAAACCAGATTCAAAGAACACAAAAAGTCACTTTCACACGTTTTCGAACACTGCAAATCCAAAAAACACAACATAACCATAGAAAAAACTCAAATGCTAAATAAAGAAACAAACGCAAAATTAAAGAAGCCTCACTTATACAAGAACTCAAACCCAAAGTAAACCAATACAATGGAACATTTTCACACCTATATTTACAAATATAATCAAACATCTAAGCACGCCCTCTACATTCTTACACTCAGTTACACAACCCCTTTCAAACATGTGGTCATCTATCGGTCAGTTATGTCTTTCTTTCTTTGTGAACATAACGATGGCCGAAGAAGGTTGAAACGTTGTTCGTTTCTCTACGTAAAATTTTCTCAACCCAAACCAGCTGTTTTACATATATATTTTTCTCTACAAGTGGGTTTTTTCGTCATCAATGATTATTTACGTATATAGAAAGGTGGGAAAATGTTCAAGGAAATCACAAACACTTCAACTGTAACGGTTATAAAGATAACAACTATGATTGTAATGTTTCTTGATTATCTGTAATGACGATAAAACCAACTTGTAGAGAAAATTATAAAGTGCTTTCTATACTCATACCAGCCGTTTTTATATACATAATATTTCTTGATTGGTTGGTTCAGAGTGGTGAGGTTTCATTAACGACCCATCTACACGAACGTAGATAAACACCATGAGCTAGTAAATCCAGTTCTCACGCTTACATTTCGGAACAAAACGCTCAGCCCCAGATAATATAGAATAATCTGAATATAATTTAAGAGGACTTTGAACATTTTCAAAAGACAGTTGACATACTGCACGTTACAATATTCATATATCAACCTTGCACACATTTCATATATTAACATAATTTATTGCACTGTTCAGATAACTGCCGATTTTGTAAAGATAGTTTACATTTGATTTAGGTGCATACTTCTTAAAAGTAAACATTCCATGTGAGTCTACTAGTGAAGGTAATACCAATAAATTTAACTGTTTGTTGACCTTGAACTTGGGACTATATAGTTGGAAACTTACGTTATTAGCTTTCTTCTTGTTTCTGTTCAGAGTCCTTACAGCATGTTTTAAACAGATCTAGCTAATTTTTAAAAAGGAAGCCAAAGGTCTTCAAATATTTATGTCGTTTCTTTACGTCAAAAAATATCACAGTCTGCCATTTAAAATTCATTATTATAACAAAAAACAAACAGTTCAGAATATGAACAAAATACAATTATTTGACATTGTGAACAGGAACAAGAAGATATTGTTGAAATAATGCCACTATTGGTGATTGTTTTACAACAACCCTTCTGGCATCAGAGTAGCGAGAAACTTAAATTTTCTTTCATGTATCATAATAATATGTTGTTGCTTGAGTGTTTAGTGAGTTATTGTTTTATCATTAGAATCAACTTGAAGCACCTAATAACGAAATATAGATTTGTAAGTTCTCACACTTATTGCTGGATCACAGGTTAACCATTAAACGTTAGGAAAAATATAATGTTAACATTAAGACTTTGTGATTGTACTCACGTGTGGGTCAGAGGCAGATGGAGAAATGTAAAGGTAGCCAGTTACTGTTGTGTTATAAGAATACAACTGATATATCTGTCCTGGAAACTTACTGTAGGTTACAACAACATGTAGATATCAGTAGCAACTGGAATGTAAAATGTCTAGAATGTAGACTCTGGTGGACATATTATTAACTATAATTTTGTATTTTGTAATTTACAACACAATAGAGAATGCTCATATTTAATATTTAACGAAATGTAAACAAGTAAACATGTAAGAATGTTTAAATGTCTTGTATAACATCTTCCGAACTAAAAAAAATGTCTATTATATAACGTATTGAAGGAAACAAACAAACAGCTGACACATTTTAAAGAGAGAGAAATGTTACTATAGAGTATTTGTACTGACAAAATAAGTTATAATTACAGTTAACCAACAGGTGAGACATGAACACCATGTGTTCACGAGAGTAAGAATTACACTTTTACATTTTAGTTTCTTGTTGAGAAAGTTCGGTAACTTTTGTTATCTCGTATAGAAATAAAACTACACATAATTTTAAACTAGAATTAACTGTTTCTAGTTTTGATATGATACACTAGTCAACATCGTCTTCCACCACCTCTTGGACAACTCTTATTAACCGAATAGTGGGATTTCAACGTCATTCTTATTGTGTCTTCTGTATACTGTATAGAAATGCTCCACAACATTATTACACTAGGTGTTTTAAAGTATTTTCACAATCTTTCATTCTGATTTAGTTTCACTTACAAGTGAGTGTGAGACTCATTTTTCATTATTTTTGTCAATTATTATAATTATCCGTTGTAAAGTACTGACTCTATATTATAGTATCAAACATAAATTGTTTTCAAAATATTCTGAACCATAACGATGACATCTCAGTATTATGAAATCATACGTTATATTGGTGGATCGACATGTTTTACTTCCTACTTATTACAATGAATTAAAGGCACCTAACACATGTTATTTTGTCATATATAAACCAGTGTTACTTATTTATATTCAATCTTTATAATTTGTCGTTAATTTGTATACGTTAGTTTGAATTTGAGAATATTAATTAAAGCTGTTAATTCATTTCATTTTTGTAAACTTTAGTTTTCTTTCAGGGTCACTTCTATAAAGATATAAACTATTTCTCGTAACGAGATAAAACTATATATACCTTCCTTGAGTCATTGGTTATCATATGAGTTTACAGTTTTACGATTCGGGATTCAGTCATTCTGGGGTGTTAACAAATAGGATAGATCAATGTGTAGCTTTGTGCTTAACAACAAATAGCCACAAGAATTATTTGGTTTGTTCATTTTTATATTGATAATAAAATCGCATGTGAGTTCTCAACTGACCGTACACTATGTGGTAGTTTTTCTGATAAACACATAAATAGAACAACAATTACACCTCAACATACCTTCACATCTTGTGTTGAAAGACCGATTACTTCTATAGATTCTTGTTCTGCTGTAGAAAAACATGGAACTGCAATTTAAAAAAATGGTGTTTATACCATGAGAGACTTTTCTCAGACCTGTGTTGAACATCCTGCCGAAGTATTATTCAGTGAAGTAGTTCGTGAAATACCATATTTTATTTCATGAACTGACGAGAAATATAAAAAAAATGTTTCTTTATTGTGACGAATTTGTAGAGTTTTCCTTTTGCGAATTATTAAAGGAAAAAATGTAAAACTGACATATAAATTTAAACATAGTCGTAACATACATAAAGTGCAGTAGGCCCTTGAAATGGTGAGGGTAACACTGTCAGTAGTATAATAAGATTAGAGTGAACAATCACTTGTTCAAATATTATATAGAAAAAAATGGCTACTTTTATGTAAAATACCTGGTTTGTATACTAGTGGGCATTTCATTCACAATCATAATATATTTTTATAATTGATAACGTAACAGGGAATATGTTTTATGTTTACTTTTTAATAAAATAAAGACAAGTATACATATAAAAACATTTAAAAATTTCTTCCATACTGTCTGGTTTTGAATATTTTTAAAGGTTAACTAAAGCTGAAGATAAAATAAATAAATACAAAAGCTCGAGTAGTACAGAACCCTCTGTTGGTATGTGGAGGAACCCTCTGTGACACAGTGAGTAGAACCTCTGTGACACGAGTAGAACCCTCTGTGACACAGTGGTATGTGACACAGTGGATGTAGAACCCTCTGTGACACAGTGGTATGTAGAGTAGAACCCTCTGTGACACAGTGGTATGGTATGTAGAGTAGAACCCTCTGTGACACAGTGGTATGTATTCGGGATTTACAACTCTTGTGGACAGGGTTTCATATCCATGATGGGCTGAGAATAAATACCGAATTTTGTAGCTTTGTAATTGATTACAAACATAATATATAGATCAGAAAACTTCTTCAGACAATATAAAACAACAACAACACAAACTCTATAAAATTCTTTTGCCTAGCGGCAAAGGAACAAAGTTTTGTTTTGTTTGTGTTTTAATTTCGCACAAAGCTACTGGAGGGTTATGTGTGCTAGCCGTCCCTAATTTAGCAGTTAAGACTAGACTAAGGGCAACTAGTCATCACCATCCACAGCCAACACTTGGACTTCTCTCTTACCAAGTAATAGTGGGATTGACAGCTACGTTATAACGCCCCCACAACTGATAGGGAAAGTATGTTCGGTGCAACCAGGATGCGAACCCGCGATCCTCAGATTACGAGTCGCATGCCTCAACACGCTTGGCCATGCCGGGCCTATTGATTAAGAAAAATACGTAATATTTTATAGCTTTAAAAGGTTTGTTCGACACCGAGTTAGTTTTCATGACATATTAACTGCTAAAGTTTCCTTGGATTGTTTTGAATTTTGCGCGAAACAACACGTGGGCTCTCTGCGCTAACTTTTAAAGCAGTTATAGACCAGCGAGAAGGCACCTAGTCAACACCAACAAACGACAACAATTCGGTTGCTCTTTTATCAACGAATAGAGACATTGACCGTAATATTTTAGTCCTTCCCCACGGTTAAATGGGTGAGTGTGTTTGGTGTGACGAGAGTTCAAATCAGCGTCTCGCAGATTGTGAGTAGAGCGCCTTGACAACCACTTGACCTAAGAGTCATGATTTACTTCAGAATGCATACCTTTTGGTTATCACAGCCTCTGGAGGAATTGACTTTTCTTGTAGGTCGCACCGGATGTAAGTGATTGTTTCAGACTCCTCTAAAATAAAATGAAAAATGATGATTTATACATAATTAAGTAGCATTTAAACTAACTTTCACATCTATTTAGGAATCTAATGTACTAAATAATTAAATTCAAAATACAATAACAACAACTTCTACTCTAGGTAGATTATTACTTTTAATAATTATGTCGTATCAACCTTTGGTATGACATCATCATAAGTGCAACTGTTATTATTGTCACTTAAAATTAACAGTTACCTCACTTTTATTAAAGGGCAAACACTTACAATATATTAAATTCATCCTTATCCCTCCTACCGACATACCATTTTATGCCAGAAATTTCTAACGAAATATTTAGCCTCTTTAACAACTTAAGCACTGACATTAAACCTTGAAATAATATAAACATCGTATGACCTAACCCTAAATGCTCAACAAGAGGTCTCAGTAGAATTGCACGGTCGTCATTGCGAATATCTTCAAACATTCACTTTGGCATGGTCTATATAAGCGTTTGCAGAAGGCTGGCTCGAATGTTATTCCAAGTGGTGAAGATGACTTCACGAAGATCATGCACTGTTTGGAATTGACGTTGATCATTTCTTTCGACTTCCCTTGCCATCCACCCCAAAACATTTTCAATGGGGTTCAATTCGAGCGAACACGCTGAATGGCCCAAAGGAAACACGTTATTCGCTATGAAAAGTCCTTTGTCCTGCGAGCATTGTGGATTACAGCGTTGTTCTACTAAAAGATCCAGTCATTTCCACACAAGTGAGGACCTTCAGTCAATAAGGATGCTCTCTTGAACAAGCCAATGTCGGCAGCTGATGCTTGACGCCCCTGTATAACCTGAAGCTCCAATGCTCTATGGAAGGAGAAAGCACCCCAGATCATGATGGAACCTCCTCCACTGTGTCGTGCAGAAAATGTCTTTGGTTGGATATCCTTATCGTGCCAGTTACGTTGAAACCCATCTGGGGCATCGAGGTTAAATTTTTTCTCATCAGAGAACGAAACCTTCGTCCACTTTTCTACGTCCCATGTTTGGTGCTTCTCAGCAAAATTTAACCAATGTGTTTCGTAGTGTGAAAGGAGGCATGGCCTTTAAAGACGTTTATGGTTTTTGAAGCCTTTCTCTCATAGATGTCGTCTTATTTTTCTTGAGCTGCATTCTACATTCGTAAGGACCTTAATCTGGTTCGACGATCGGCTGGTGTTTTGCCGTACAACCCGTCGAATCCTCTTGCTCAACGCCAACGAAATTTTCTTGAGCCGACAACTTAAAATTCTCGTTCCGGAATCCCTCAGCATGTTTTAAGAAATTTGCAACAGCAGTTTAACTACGTCCAATCTCATCAGTGATGGCACGTTGAAAGAGACCTTGCTTTTGCAGTTCGACACTCCTGCCATGTTCAAACTCTGTCAACTTTTTAGCCTTTGCCATGTTTTTACTCAAAATAACACAGAAGATATTAGTGTTAGATGCTGAAAATGCTAATGCTTGAACACAAATGATTGAATTTCGTTATGTGTTTACCGATTAACGCTTCGTTTCAGTAAAGTCTTAAACTTTTGACCAGCTAGTATTTAGGCTAATTTAATTTTGTTCACATTTTCCTATTAAATGCTAAAAAAGTTGTTTTATTTTCCCTTTTTTATTTTCATATTTCGAAGCTTTACTCAAATAAGTGGTTGAGTCTGATAACGCAAAATTCATATTTTTTCTATTTGGCCAGCAGTGTATATCTGTGAACCATTGGAAATAACAAAGATAAAACATATTTAATGAATTACGAAACAGAGATGCATTTCTTTAAAAAAATATGCCAAGACCTTTCATAATTTTTGTTTTGTCTGAGATACATTTATTAAAGAAACATATCTGCTAGATCGCAACGAGATGCTGAACAAGATTTTCCTTCGTATTAAATATTTTAGGCCTGCAATAAATATGATTTGCTTTCTACGTTTTGATCCTTTATAAGTAAAAGAGTAGCCCAAGAGTTGGCGGTGGGTGGTGATGACTAGCTGCCTTCCCTCTAGTCTTACACTGCTAAATTAGGGACGGCTAGCACAGATAGCCCTCGAGTAGCTTTGTGCGAAATTCAAAAACAAACAAATAAATGCTTTACCTCTAAAACTATTACACCAATTATTTAGATGTTTTAGACGTAATGAGGTTTTATATAACAGCCAGAAAGGAAATGTTGCTGTAACGATTGTTCTCCATTAAATCATTTGAAACTACTGTTTGATTTATTTCATCGTGGTGGATATAATATTGGAAGTTGTACAACTATATAATTATTGTCATCATCACGGCATGTAGATTAATTAAGTTAAAGGTTGAAATGGAACTCAGGTTCAGTTTGCTTTCGTAAAGATAAACTAACTGCTTCGTTTTGGCAAAAACACCTGACTTTGTTTCATGCTTGAAAAGAAATAAGAGGTCTAGTTCTTAAAAAATAGAAGTTAAGGCGTTGAAAGAAATGTATTGATATGAAATAATTATTTGAAGATTTATTTTCCCCGATTTTGAATTAAAATTGCTTGAGAAACCTTTATTATGGATGTTTTGTCGAAGGGAAGTAACTGAAGTTGGGATGGGTTTTAATTCCACACTTTGAATACTTGTTTTGAAGTTTTGCAATTGACGTAAATATGATAAAAGTGACGAAGAAGCGGTCTACAGACAAAATAAATAATGTGGAATTTTTTTTTCACTGAACTATTAAAATATTTTGCCTGTTCTCTTAATACTAGACAATTGAGAAATAGAAATATTTTACATTTTTCTTTGAAGCTTTTATGCACATAATCCAAGTTTTTAGGCTTGTCGCTAGCCATTGGTTTTATTTGATCCCAGTAAAACAAATATATATATATTTCAACAAAACTTTGTTTGTCTAAAGTTAAGCCAAATCTGCACCTTTTTTCATAATAATGTTAAAATTGCAGTATTTGAAAAACCTTGTTTGATGTATAATATTTCCTATAATATTGTCTCCAAAACACAAACTGTCAATCAATTCGAAGTTGTATTGTGTCTCGGTGAAAAAGAAATTTAAATTCGTTGCTAGCTTTTTGTTATCGTCTCATGGAAAATATACTTGCAAAAACACTTAACATAGATGTTTCAGTAAAAGTTTTAAGTTAAGATAATTCCAAAGAGAAAAATTCAACTACAAAAGAACAGATTGAACAAGAGAGTAAAAAATACTGCGGAAATTGTAATTAAAAACTGTAAGTCAAACTATCAAGAAACAATCCGAAAGAGATAGATATTGTCAAACAATTACGGAATGCTAAATTAGAGACGGCTAGAGCAGATAGCCCTCGTTTAGCTTTGCGCAAAATTAATAAAACAAACAAACAAACAAATCATAAAGCCCCGATACTTTCTGCAATCAGAACGCTCAGATATAAAACGGCCAAATTATTTATAATTATTCTCAGATTATTGACATTTAATGAATTTACTGTCCTCGACTCACTTTCTTATATTAAATAATTAAAGATCTTCATCCTCATAATGGATGTTTAGTTGGTAGCTTTGACGTAAGTTATTTATTCACAAACAATCCTTTGGGTTCGACCATTGACATTGGAAAAACTCTTTCCAGAGAAGTCGTTTGTTCATGGCTTATCTAAATAACAACTTAGATCTATAATAATTCATTATTTAGATAACAACCATTCTTTTATTTAATGGAAACATTTAAAGCGTTTGTCGAGATTATCGAAAGAATACGATGATAAGGTTATTTTGCATTAATTCATTATCTTAGTTGTTTTACGCCTTTTAAACTTAAACGAAATCAGTAATTGCTTACAAAATCTAAGGTATATTTTTACCAGCTAATTCCCTCTAGAGAATTTAGTGAAATATAAATCAATTTTTTTACCTTGTTTTGTTTATATTAATAATTCTTGATTAGTTTGTTTTTTTGTGTTTTGTTCAACTTATTTATACGGATAATTGCTTCTTCTAACACTTTTGCAGCTATATTCCTAAACTTCACTCTCCATTCGAATTTTTGTGTTCCTTTTTTTGAATATCCGTTAAATTGCTTCGATACGGTGACGTTTAAGAAGTATTAGTTTTTGCACGTGAGGTGGTTCTCCAATTAGATGTATTTGTGTATGTATTTATTTACCAGTTACTTAGCTTTTATAAGAATTTTAGAATAACCTATATATATTTTCTTATCTTTTTAATATTAATCTTTCATTGAAATGTAAATCTTCTATTGTATGTTTAATATATTTTAATACTTTTTCAGTCACCTGGTGATGCTCCTAGTAACTGCTATTTTTCGAGCCAGAAATAATCCTAATAGTTAACGTGAAACACTAAGGAACATTTTGAAATGAAACAATATATGAAAACAGAATGTAACGTAGTTAGAGCAACGAGAAATACAAATTCTCGTTGTTTGTGTACATACAGATTCTTCTACCAAAGGTAAATTTGAAATGATAACCCATGACGGAGAAGCCTAATGTTTTGCTAGATTGACCATATCCACTGCTGTAGGCCGCAGTTTCGTCTGTTATAGCTTTATTTGCAATCTCTAACATATGGTTTCAATTGTCTGTAAACATTGTGAGGCATCCTTATATATTTTAAATTTCTCACATAATCGTATGTAGTAAGGAGAGTGCAAAAGCCTACATCTCTGCTTAATTATGTAATTCGATTGGTAAGTACACGAGAATCACAAGAACAAACACAATTTGTAGACTTGTGGAACAATAAAACAATTCAACAGACCAACCTGTAAGGGCGGATGATTGTATGCACCATACCCCCCACCTAAAATGAAGGGGGGATGAATACCCCCATCCTCCAGAATCTACGCCCCTGATGAAGATGACTCAAGAGCAACATGTAAAGAAACTTTCAGCTGTATGTTTAGACCACAACAAGGTGACTCTATAAAAGTAAAAGGATTATGCCCTCTTGGACGCTGCATTAATTAAACAGAACCGGGAAGAATCTTTGACAGCTTGAAGATGCCACAAGTATGTCCTGAAGCTGCAGATGACTTGATTTTCCCTGAAAAACCAAGATGGCACTTAGATCAAATATCGATAACAAGAATATGAGATTAGCTACAAGAGACGAGTGATGATTCACTATATCTAGTTGTGACCAATGGATAATCAGAGTAGTTTTTGTTGTAAGTTCTTGCCCACGATCACAAAAGATTTGACCAATTAAGTATTGTAACTGCTTGTGGGTATTTGTACCCATTATTTGGTAGATGAGGAAGATACTAAGGTAAATTTGAATAACACCTCATGATACAGCCAAAAAGTAGCCAGTCTCTCCTGAGAACGAAGTTGTCCCTAAATTGGATGCAAGTTCATAGAGTAATGAGACAACCAACTGTTTCTCACCTGAACTTTCTGTATGTATTCTGATCCCATTATACCTAAGCATTGGTTATCACATTACTTAGTACAGAGGTAAATGAATATTTAGTTAAAATGTTAAAGTAAAAAGGTTAATCTCTTTGAGAAGATGCATGTTGGATGTAACCAACAAGTATATGAAAAAGTTAATAAAAGAAGTAGTCTCAAACTGCTCTGCTTAAAGATTATTTATGAAGTCATTTCATGTCATATTCATAGAATAATTATTGGTAAAAATCAGTTAAATTAACATATTACAGTATATAGAAAAGCTAGTGCATTTAGGTCACATAATGCTTAATCAATGACTTGTGTCATGTTGCTAAGTAACAAAAGAAAACTACAGACTTTCTGCTGTGCAGTAGGTGCACTTATAAGGTGCCAAATATATTTACATATTGGAAGTTTTCATTATATTCCTAATTTGCCTGTGTATAATACATGGAATTGTCATTGTAACCATTCTAGTCAACCACTTACAAAACTTTATCACCAAAGTCTAAACTATTAGTGTTTTATTTTCTGTCACACAACATTGTATCTACTTGTGGTTAGTTATATTCATGGCATCACAGAAAACATATTTGGTACAAGAAAATTCATGATCATTCCACAGTAAACAGTACAGTACCTATGATAATAGACAACTGTTTTCTGTAATGTATCACAGTAATATATAGATCATTAAGGTGACTGTGTAAAACAATGTAATGACAAATAATACAAATATTCAAAGAAAGGCATCTTATTTTTTTCTGTAAAAGCAGAAAATGTGCAAAGCAGATATTTTTGAACAACAACAAACTCCAAACAACATCTAAAACCAATCCTGAACTTTGCATTAATTTCAAAAGTGAATGATATGTTTATGAGGAAAAACAATTACATTTACTTTGGACATATAGTAAAGAAGTTAAGAAACAAGAGTCTTAAGGGTCTTTGAATAGTTTGCAAGATGGTTGATCTGAACTTAAGCTCACCATCTTTCTAAGGAACCAATTACAGTGGAAAAACATTGTGTTGTGTGAGGGTCTTATCATGGCCATTAGGCTGGACAAACGTCCATATAATTCAAAGTAAAATATTTATATACATAGAAATAAGTTCTTGAAAAGCAACAGATATTACAATAAAAATGATGTAATATTTATTGCTAATGAAAATGTCCATATGATGCAAAGTGAAAGTCATATAGATAATAAGTTCTCAAAAAGCAACAGTGCTTACTATAAAAATGATGTAATATTTATTGCTAATGAAAATGTCCATATGATGCAAAGTGAAAGTCATATAGATAATAAGTTCTCGAAAAGCAACAGTGCTTACTATAAAAATGATGTAATATTTATTGCTCATAATTATCATATTCAGAAACATATAAAGTGTCTCTTTTCTGATACATTTCACAATACAGAAACTTTAGCAGACAAACCAGAAACTGAACTCTGAAAACAGCATAGGCATAATCGTTTACTTTAGCATAGAAATATCACATCTCATCATGATAGAAGGTACTTTAAAATCAAACTTAAATGAAACAATTTTTTGCAACATACACTTTAAGCACCCGATTAAACAACACTCCACATCTTCGCAAAACACTTATGTAGTTGATTCTTGGTGTCGAGAATCTTCTACAAACTTAGAGAACAGATGATACTTTGTCAATACACATCCAACAGAAAACGTTATCTTTGTAAGGAAAACCTACACGGAAACATTTCACTGGAATTTGTGTGAACTTATAGAGTCAGAATATGACTTAGACTAGTCTGAGTAAAAGTAATTTTATGTCAGGATTAAAATTGGTTTTCATCTTTCATCACAATTCATTTGCATTACCTTTAGGAGTTCTTACATGAATGTCAGAAGTTTTTTTTTGCATAGAACGTTATATTTTTGTTATTTTATTTACCCTAACACTGTACAGGGTTCATTTAGTTAACTGACCTTGCAATTACCACACAAAATGCAAAATAAATATAAATTATCCTTTTTTTCTTTTGAGAATGATGCATAAAATTACAGTTATAACAAACAGCCTCAGGCTTGTAACACTTTGCATCTTATTTTCTTTCATTTTATTATTTTACTGCTGTTTGAACTATATGTAACCAATAAACCCGTGTAACAAGCTAGAAATCACCTAGTCAGTATATATAGTTCATATTATGGTGCAGAATAGCTTCTTGCTTGCATTCTTCTTGCATAAATTAATCAGTTATTTTTTATTTATTTTTTTTCATTGATATTCCTGTATTCAAACAGTTTTATAATTTTTTTACATTTTAGTCACTCTTACAACAACAAGTAAAAAATACAGAAGAAATTAAGTAATTTACAATTTGTGGATCTTGTACATTTTGCAGTCAAACTTGAAGTGTCTTTAAAAGTTTACCATAATTTTTGATAGGGCTGTTTTTAGTACTTTCCTGAATGTATATTTTAAATAAAAGAAGGCGTTGTGTGTAGGTTAGACTTATTTATATCTGAGTAAAACAAGGTAATTGCTGGCTATAAAATTATATTGTCTTAGCAGTATTTATAATAAAAGTTTGTAATTGCATTAAAAGTATTAAAACTGAAGAGTTGAAATAGGGTTAAAAAGATTATCTGATTTGTGAAATTTGGAGCAAAAAAGTGTTATAAAGAAAAGTGAAGATTGACAATTAATTTAAATATTTCATTTTGAAATTAAGAAATTAAAGCTTATGTTAAAATCTCATTTGTTGACCATTGTTTTCAAATAGCTACATGTAATTCCTGCCACCATTGTATAATACCATATGTACAGTATTGCCAAAGAAGGATTATGAGCTCCTTATGCTGAGGGTGAACCTTATACATGATAGACTGATTTGCCATAAAGAATATACTTTTGGTTATGTAATTACCCTTTATGACGGAAGTCTTCTATACCCCAACAGTTTTGCACACCTTCAGAACATGAGGTGGTCATGTGACTACCCTTACCAATGGTACTGCACCATCTGTGTTGGAACAACTAGCTCACTCTATTGTTCTAGCACAACTTACACTTTCTTGATCAGCATTCTACAGGGTGGCCTGTAAGTCCCTACCCATCCATATATCTTATGTATCTGTGTGCTGTCCCTCATTTATGCTGCACTCACGTACCGATGTATTTGTCACAATACGCTCTTCAAGTGTAAATGGGCTTACATCGACCATATATCTCTAAAAAAAAAGAAACAAATTTATAACACATGCATAATTGAATATAACATAATAACATATGGATGGGTAAAGACTTACGGGCCACCCTGTAGTGTACAGATGTGTTTTTAATTTGTACATGTGACTACAAAATTTAGATTATGCTTAATCACCAATTTTTATCAGTTTTAACTTCCTGTGTTTAATTTCTGCTGTTTTTACTCATTTGTTTTAGAAATAATTCCATTTTCCAAATTCTAATTTTTCATATAAATATGAAATTTATAATGGCAGGTGATGAATTTCCATCCATAGTAGCCATGGTTTTGACACAATCTCCAGTTCTCAGGGTTGATGATGTCTGTTGGGGAAACACAGGCTTTGATTTTTGTAGGAAGGTTCTAACTACTGTGCGGAGATTTCTTTCTGTTGTACTTTTTATATACTTTCATGTAATCTCTTGGGTAAGGTATTGTTATTCTTCCTAGAAGGTCTGTGGTAAGTTTTACTCCCTCCCAGTAGGTATATACACATTTAGAAAGTCATTTTAGCTTTTGGATTGGTCTAATTTTCCCACTCTTTTAGTTTCCTCTTTTATGTTTCATATGTTCAGTATTTTATATGCAAAAAATGGCTCGTTTGGGTTGAGAAAATATTTTACATAGAAGAGCGAACAACGTTTTGACCTTTTTCGGTCATCGTCAGGTTCACAAAGAAAGAGGTAACTGACCGGAAGCTGACCACATGTTTGGAAGGGGTTGTGTAACTGAGTGTCGCAATGTAGAGGGCGGTGTTAGATGTTTGAATATATAATTTTATTTATTTTATTATATTAATATAGGTATAATGGCGTTCCTTTATATTGGTTTATTTTGGGTTTAAGTTGTTGTATAAGTAAGGCTTCTTTAATTTTGCGTTTGTTTATGTTTGTTTCTTTATTTAGTATTTGAGTGTTTTCTGTGGTTATGTTGTGTTTATTTGACTTGCAGTGTTCGAAAACGTGTGAAGGTGACTTTTTTATGTTCTTTGAATCTGGTTTCCATTTTTCTACTTGTTTCTCCAATATAGAAGTCGTGGCAGTTATCACATTGTATTTTATAAATAATGTTGGTGTGGTGTTTGTCAGTGTAGTTCTTAGATAGTATAGACCTCAGTTTTGTGCCTGGTTTTTGAATAAATTTAGTATTAGCTGGAATGTCATATTTTGTGACTAGTTTTTGCCAAATGTTGGTTATTTGTTTGCTGATGTCAAGAATATATGGTATACAGCAGTATATGGTATCGTGATTTTTTGATTCGTGAGATGTATTTACTCTTGTTGGTTGATTTTGCTTTCTGACTAGGTGTGTACGTATAATGTTTTCTACGGTTTGTGGGGGGAAACTTATTGATGTTCATGAAGTATTGTTTTATTTTGTCTAATTCATCGTTAATTTTATCTGGTGAGCATAGTTTTATGGCTGTGTTTATTTGGTTTCTTAGTATGTTGAGTTTTTGTTTTGTTTCATGTGCTGAGTCCCAAGGAATGTATAGTCCAGTATGGGTGATTTTTCGGTGGATTTCTGTTTTGAATTGTGTGTTGGTTCTTATAATTTTGAGGTTAAGAAATGATATTTGATTGCTTTCTTCCTGTTCACATGTGAAGTTAATGTTGGGATGTATAGAGTTAATGTGATTGAAAAAATTAAGTATGTGTTCTGTAGACTTGAATTCCGCAACCGTGTCATCTACATATCTGTACCAGTATAGTGGTGGATGTAATGCTGTATTAATTGCTTGTGTTTCAACTTGTGTCATAAAAATATTGGCTAGAACAGGTGATACTGGGTTGCCCATTTGTTTGTATATAGTTTTGGTTGTTGAACATGAAGTTTGTCTTTATTGTGGTGAATTCTATGAGGGTTGCTAACTGGTTACTGGGAATGTCTATAGTTGGGTCTCGGATATAGAGTTCTAAGGCTATCTTGCAGGCTTCAGCAGTTGGAACTTCTGTAAAGAGGGATATAACATCGAAACTGGCCATTAAGGCTTTATGATTAAGTTGATTTAGATTAGATTTGAAATTAAAAGAGTCTTTGATGAATGAGCTGGCTGATGTTACATATTTGGAGAATGCCTATGCTATGTATTTACCAAGATTGTAATTAAACGATTCATATGTTAACATTATTGGTCGTAATGGACAATCTGGTTTATGAGGTTTGGGGATGCCGTATATTTGAGGTGTGCGTGAGTTGGTTTTACGTAGGTAGGAATAAAGTGTTGGTGAAATTGTGTTGGCTTTTTTCATTTGTAGTAGTAATTTGTTCAGTTGCGTCTCGTGTGTCTTTGTTGGATTTGTGTGTATTGGTTTAAATTTGTTCGTGTCTGAGAGAATGTTATTCATTTTTTGTATGCATTCATCCGTGTTCATTATTACTATAGCATTACCTTTATCTGCTTTTAGAATTTTTATGTTTCTGTCTTGTTTTAGGTTTTTAATGGAATTAATGTCTCTTTTTGTAAGGTTGTTTTTTAGTTTTACCTTTTGTGAAATTATGTTGATGGTTTTGTAAGAAAATTCTTTGAAAAAATCGTTTAAGATGTTGTTTTTAGGTGTTTCTGGAAAATATAAATTTGTAATTTTACCTGGGAAGTTTGGCTGTTGGATGTCAATAAAATTATCAATAAAATTACATTGCGACACTCAGTTACACAACTCCTTCCAAACATGTGGTCAGCTTCCGGTCAGTTACCTCTTTCTTTGTGAACCTGACGATGACCGAAGAAGGTCGAAACGTTGTTCGCTCTTCTGTGTAAAATATTTTCTCAACCCAAATGAGCCGTTTTTGCATATAAAATTCTCAACAAGTGGGTTTCTCGACATCACTGATGTTCAGTATTTGTTAAGTTAGATTATTATAGTTCTTTTATCATCTCAGATACTTTAGTTTCAATTTGCTTTGTCTCATTTTTACATTGTTTTTGTTTAATTTTCTATACATGTCTAAGTTATGTAGGATCATTACTGTTTGGGTAATTATAACTTTGACCACTTTTGTGGGTGTGTTGGCTCATTATTTGTACTTCCTTTAACTGTTTATGTTTCCAAGTTGCTTTTTCTTTACTACCAGTCACGTCTAATTTGTGATTGGATTTGAGTTTTAAAAATAATTATTATTAACTTCTCATGTTCTTCAGGGTAGGTTTTACTTTTGTGTTCTTTGTATTTTTTGAGTGGACTAACAAATTTGATGTTTATTTATCTTTTTCCTTTTAAGTTCATTTAGTGGTTTTGTACTTTAGGTGTTGCTTATTATTTTTTTGTTTTAAGTCCATTTTCCTAGTTAATAGGTTTGTTATTTTTCTGGACAACTGTGGTCTGTTGAGTAAAGCAAATAAGGATTTTTGCCTATCCTTACTGACTCCTGCCTTCTATAATCAGGGTATTTCTGCATAGGGAATTGCACACACCCATAGCACTGTATCTGCTGTGTCATTCCTCTGGACTCCCCCAACATGTATTTTATTCCCTTTTCTTCTAGTGGAGTAGAGGAGTCCTTTCCACTTCCATTTACCAGTTCTTGGAGTGGTGGACCAAGGAAGATTCCTCCTGAGTAGTTTTTGTACAATAAACTAAAATTGAATTTCTAGATTATGTGTACCCACTCAACAACAAGAGGGCAAGCATTGTTATTCTTACTGTGATACTTAACAATGATACACTGAAATATAACAATCAAGATCCAAGGAAACTTCCCCTGAACATTTTTTGCTCAGGCTGACTGTACTTGTTGCTCACAAAATTCTTATGAAAGGTGTTTCCACAGGATATTTTCTGTCCAGATGGACTGCACTTGACATAATGTCTTAACCCAAGACACTTCATCTGCATGTTTTATACCAGCACTTGACCAGATTATATTTATACCAAAGGTGCTACCTTTTGGTTGTTACTAGGGAGACCACTCTTGTTCATCAAATAGTTCTCATGCATGGTCCTTCCACTGGATGTTTTTTGTCTGGATGGACTGTCATTATCTAACATATCCTAAAATGCTTTCTCTAGATGTTTTTCCTGGTAGATTACTCTTGACCATAATATTTTATCTTGAAGACAATTCCCCTGGGTGTTTTCTGCCTGAAAATACTGCACTTGTTGATCTTGCAAACTCATGTAAAGTTCTTCCACTGGATGTTTTTGTCCAGATGTACTTCACTTAGCATTATTTGTTGTATTCCAAGACACTTCCCCTGGACGTTTTCTGCCTGGGCAGACTCTACTTGGTCTGTTCATGTACCCTTCATGGTCCTTTACTCATAGCCTCTCTTGTACCTTTATATGTTTCACTGTCATATGTTTAGTACTTTGGTTTGCTGCATAAGTAACATAAGTGGGATATGTATGCTGACAATGAGCTAGTTATGATAGTTCTCTTGATCAAACTCATATATACATGTATTTATATTTATATGTATCCTCATAACACAGTTGACCATCAAAGGTATTTTCTCTGGCTGTTTAGCCTGGATGGACTGCAATTATTGCTCACTATATCTGATACAAAGCATTTTGACTAGATAAGCTGCACTTGTTGCTCACAGTGTCTCATATGAGGTGTTTCAACTGGATAGATTGCACTTGTCATAATTCAGTGTAACCTGAAGATGTACAATTGGCACTTATATGAGTTGCTATCACGTCCACATAAGATTTTTCAACTTTGTCATGGTATCCAAGTCTTGTTCTTCAACACTTATACTGATTTGGTACGATATGTCTTTCCCCAATGCAAGTGTTCCTTACTAGGTAAAAAACATACCCATTTGAGAAATAGTTCAAAACCACACAGATGTAACTTCTGTTTTTAATCTTGCACACCAGTTCTTTCAGTGTTGTTATTTTCTGCTTGATTTTGTTTTTGCATGTTCATCTAGCCCTCTAGTTTTTCAAAGTGGGGTGAGAAGAAGTAAGACCATTTCATAAGTTAACATTTTCTAATCCTGACAATGCATTTTGATACCTACTTGCCTCACTTCAACCACTTTCTTCCTCAATGATTTGCCAGTGTTTCTGATTTGAATATGACAGTTCTTGAAAGTGAGGATTATGCTAGAATAATAGACTGTGCTAGTACAGTAGGAATGTTGGAAGGTAGTTGCATGATCAATACATGTTTTGAAAGACTGATGAGCTAGGTGAAATGTTTTTTTTTGGCAATGTTTAGAGAGCAAATCAAGATTGAAACAGCTTTGAGGTGAGAAGAGGTAAATACCTATCTGAAATGTGGTTTCAGTATAAAAATGTTAACTTTTATTTGAACAAGTTATACGATTCATAAAAGTAATTTTGAAGTTTGAAACTACTTCATCCAGTAGTTGCCTTTTTGCAATAAAATAGGACAAACCATTAAATAAATGTATTCAGTTTTCATAGTTTACTATGTTAGAATTATACTTAAAATTCCATAATTAAAATAAAAATATACAGAAAAACTATTTGTACATTTAAAAACTGAATTACTAAGTTTGGGGATTAGGCTCACTTTCAAACCTTGAACATGGACGAGAAATAACTATTAGTAACATTCGGTTATTTGTAAAATATGTATGCATTAACCTGATGTTATCGTAAATACAATTAAATTAGAAACTGATCAGGATATCACAAGAAATTGGTATAGAATTAATTTCAACTTATGATCAAAGCAAGTCTTTTACATAGATCAGAAATAAAAACATTCCACGATATGAGCACAGGTAACTAAATATGTGTTCAGACCATATTACTTTTATGATTATTGATTAAATATTTTTTGTATTCAATAAATACAACTATGCATTTACAAAAATTAAAAACACTATTTGATGTGTGCCAATCAATGAATTAAACTGACACTGCTTCATTTTTTTCACCATTTATTTTGCAATAATGAATATTTATAACTTGATATTTAATGAAAAATATACATTTCACAACCAAATTCCTAAAGATAGAAAGATTATTGTTCTTTACAAATCATATTTACTCCTGTTATATCTTGTTTTACTTAAAACATTTTATCAATCTAATGTTATGTTTGTTTTTAAGGTAACTTTAGCATTAAAATTTCAGAAACACTATATTATTCACTGCAATGAGCAATAAATTGCTTAAACCAATCTTTGTAACTTGCTTTGAACAAAATAACAAAAGGTAAAACATAAAGTTCAATAGAATGTGTTTTTTTTAACTATTAACAAAAAATGTTCAGCTATAGGTAGGTAAGTAATAAATAAATGAAGAGCAGACATCTACTAGTGGTATAGATCATACCTGTGGTAAAGCATTAGCACTTAGTAAAACAATCTTGAAATTATCTTCAAGAAGAATCTGGGAGACACAAGTCACTGTCAATGTTCAGTTACACACACTACAGTTAAGTTTCAGACATTATAACTTCATAAGATTTCTACTTATTACACATTGGTTACTCCACATCCAATTCTTCATCAGATAGGTTTTCACTGATTGGTACAGCTTCTCCATCTACTGTAGCAGCAAGATGATCTTCTCAACCAGCTGCTTCAGGAAGCTTCCCCTCCTCTCCTACAAATTCATTTAATAAAACAATCATAATGAACACCATGTTAGTACAAAATACCACTAACAACAATGATACCAACAATTACTGATGTAATTATCTACATGATATTTAATCAACATAATCTGTCCTGATTTTTCTCAATACATTTTGAAACATTGACAATAAGTAACAAAGCAAATATATAATTTTTACATATATCAATACATTTATCATTCTTATTAGCTATAACCTTCATTCAGGCTTTTTAGTATCTGTACAAAATTTTGCAAACTACCTTTCACAGACAGACCTTTCTTTTAACATTTTCAATGTCAATTTTTTCTGAAAATGAAATATTTGTGGTTTCATTAAATAAGTCTAAACATCTTTTTTTTTAATTAATAACCATTAAATACAAATTAATTATTATTACAGTTAATAATAATGGTTTTAACAATATCTTACTTTAACAGCTAATTTATATTATGCTCTAACTTCATATTATTATAACATACTTTTTCAAATTTTGTCAACAATTCTCTTATTAAAATTGATACTTCACATTAAATCTTAACTATAACTTTCCAACTTCAACAGACACTTGAATTAAATTTAAGGCACAACTCCCTACTATAATAGTTACTTCTTAATGCAGTACATACTTGACACTGAGTTCATCTCCTTACCATATAGGTTTGCTTTTCTTCTGTCCACTTCATGAAGATTAGTTAATGTTAATCCTACATTTGCTTGCAGGATAAGGGTCTCAGCTGTTAGGTCCACATATGAATCACAGTTCTGCAATTGCAAAGAAAGTTTACAAAGATTAAATTTTTATATGTTCCAATGCCCTCAAATTTTATGATAAATATATTTCATACACATAAGCATTGACATAGACAAAATTTAAAAGTAATATTTATATATATTAATTTTTCAATTATATTTCTTAACAGAGCTAGCACTGGTGGGAGGAGGCTAAAATAGTTCTCTAACCCTAAAGCTACTACTGTCCACAAATTTAGTTTTACCATAACTTCAGATTTAATCCCAGCATATGTCTCACTGCCCCCTTTCCAGTTAAGAAAAATCTGGAACTGGGACTGATTCTTCATAAGTAATTGACTTTTCTAGAACTTGACTTAAAACTTCACATTCAATGAAGAAAGTTCGCCATTTACAATGATTGTAAACCGACTCATTAAACACCTAATGTCCTTTCTTTAATACAATATCCATAGGCAGTTTTGTTCATTATTTCATTCACTTTTCATAAAATATTTTGAATGAGGTATTTATTTCATGTTTTTAACCATGAAAGCAAATTAATGTGTGTATTTTTTAAACTTCTGGTTTGAGTTTAAATGTGCATTTTTTATTTCCTCCAAAACTATAAAAGCCTTTTAAAATCAATTTTCAATTTCCCAGCTACAAAAACTGTTCACTGATGTGTCAACACTAACAATCAAGTTTGCTGGTATTAATCAAAAAAGAGAGAGATGAAAATTATGTCTTTTTTGGATAAAGAGAATCCTTCCAACATCCTTGTGATACCACAGCCTGTAATGTGGAGACAGAAATAAAAATATATAAATGTTACACTGTACAACTTTTTTTTTTCTCTTTGAATAAACAAACTATGATATCAAATGATATTGATGAACTGGATAAAACACGTACTGTTTAATTAAGCAACATTCCTTAATAACATTTCCAAAAAAATCCTTAAGAGATAAAATAGCATGCAAACAAGACCTCATGCTTTGATAATGAATGAAATATTAATACCTCACTATCTTCTCCAGGAAATAGATCACATGCTGCCTCATCTTCACCCATCTATCCTTCTTCAGGCAAGTCTGGGTTGAATGTAAACATCTCTCGTCCACTGAGCTGTTTGAAGACTCATAACGATGAAGATTCTAGATTACTCTTCAGATCAACATACTTAACAGTGAAAAGAATAAACTTGACAAGTTTAAATATGCACTATGACCACATTCATTAATAATGCATTTTGTACCATATAATATTAAAATTCTCCATCAAGTTGTCTTGCTATTTTTAAGGTTAGCTTACCTCTTCTAAAGCAAAGCACAAGCTATGTTGAAAATAAATATATTATTATTTATATCACAGTGATGATCAGTAATTTCAAGAATGATTTTACACACTGTTGATCACTTACTTCTTATGTCAATTAAACAATATCAATATTTACAATAGATACACTATGATGATAACATGCAGTTATATTTCATTGAATTAAGGGATGACCAGTAGAGTTCATCTATTACAATTACACCAAGATGATGGTCAACAAACTTTAACTTACTAATAATACTCATCATATGATGACAGTCACACAGTTTTACAATACTTATACCAATGTGACGACCAGCTTTAAACTCTAGTTTTTTCCTGTCCTGTTCCACTTGAGCTTTTTCCTTCTTCTCTGTTATCTACAAAACCAAAATAATGTTGTTGTTTTTTGTTGATACTATGCTTACAAAATATATTTTAATTAAATATTGAACATACATGCAATTAGACAGAAATAAAAATTTTTGTACATGATGTCTTTTATACTTTATATATATGTATGTACTTATTTCCCAAATTTATATATTAATTGTTACACTTCACACACGTTTTCGTTAAAAGAATGTAATAAAGATCTAAATTGTTACCAGTCAATAAAGTCTAGTGTATAAAGAATCTAAATAACTTAAAACAATGATACCAACTTATGTACATTTATATGAAAATATTTTAAAAGTATACCATCCTTCATAAACATGAAAAGAGGAAGACAAGAGTACAAAATATGAAATTCAATAAGTGAACTTGTATTGAAGTGTGGATAGACAGAAAATAAAACACTTTTTTCTTTTTCCAGGCCAAAAATGTTTAAAATGAAATTCTTGTCAAGTTAGACCTAAGAGCTGCTCTCTTGAAGTACACAGAATGTAATGACACAATTGTAAAAAATTAGATATAATATTATAAAAGCACACAGAGAACACAATTTTATAAATTACAGAGAACAAGATGTAATGTTATAAATGCATACAGATAACGATTTATATGCAGGAAATATAACTTTATAAAATTATGATATTATTCAATAATAATGTAATAACAAAGTATTCAGAGAAAACTTGTGCCTAATCTTTACACCAACTTGAATATAAGACTGTTTAGTGCAGGTAGTGTTACTAATTAATTTACTTTCTAACTCACTGATGTTGAGACTATTGAACACTGTGTTTGAAATCCAGTGATGTCAAGACTGTGATACATGTATAAATAACTACAACTAGATGAATGAAAAAAGAGTAAAAGTCACATGAGAGAGAAGTTCTGCCACAGAAAAGCTAGACTTTGTAAAGTTAACTGTTGTGGGAGTGAATGGTTGGTAGGTTAGGGTGACATTTAAAGTTTGAAAGAGATAAGGAGAATAATGTCTCATAAAAGGGTGTTCTAAACCAATTGAACCCACATATGTGGACTTCAACAAAAGAGAGATGATAATTGGATACAAAAAACAGAATAATACTGAAAGTTAAGGATACAACCATAGTCGCTCATGTGATATCATGACACTACTGTGAATAAAAGAAATAAAAGTTTAGCTTGTTAACTGAATTCTAAAACAATTGAATTGGCTTAAGTGTACTTTGGACAATAAAAGAAAACTGTATAGTGTCTAAGATACAGATATTATTTCCATAGTGCAAATAATTTTGTACATACATTTAACTTGTTTCAAACATATATTATTTTAAAAAACAAGTGGAGTGCATGTTGTTCATTTTTTGTCAGTTTTGCTGCCAGCAAGTCAGAGATATCAACTGTAGAAAATTTTGTAGCCCAACACACCTATAAATTTACATTACTATTAAGTAAGTGTATAACATTTGGTAAACCACAGCCATGATAACACAGTGGTAAGTTGTGGAAGAAGAAAATGTAAAGGACAGTGGAAATAAATAGACCAATATGTGCACAACTATAGTAAAAGTGCAAATAGCATGGAAATTACATGATATATAACCATGTCAAATTTTGATAAAAGAATGGAAAGAGAAGAGATATCTTCATGGATAGACCAGGAATGATAGGCCTTGTTCAACACAACAACATGGCATCCAACTAAAGTGAAGCCCTTTCAGATGCCTTATGCAATGAAATACCTTACAAGGCAGGAAGCTGAGGCAATCTTGGAAGCTAGAATTGTTAAGCCTTCAAATTCAGCCTACCATTTACCAGTTTTAATCTCAAAAATTAGAGATAGGTTAACTGTTTCTAAATAAATTTCCAAAAGCTAAATCTTGTGATGAAGTTCAACTCTGAATCAATGGTAAACCTAGAAACTATCAGGTCAGGTTCTCTTCAAAGATCAATTGCAGTAAAGGTTATTGCCAAATTCTAATGAAGACAGGATTTACAGAGAAGACAGCATTTTTAATACTAGATGGATGTTACCAATTTCAGCAGGTGCCAAGTAAACTCTGCAGAAACATTCAACTGCATAACAAGGAGGGTGCTGTGCAATACCACCAATATCAAGCACTATGCAGATGCCATCCTGACACATACTGTAAAATGGGAAGACTATATAAAGAAATATAGAAAGCTGTTACAACATGTGAGAGAAGCAGGTCTCACCATCAGACCATCCAAATGCTACACTGCATATTATGTGCTGGGACTTAAAGACAGCCATGGAAAAGAAGGTATTCCAAATACAAGATACATTAGCTCTGACTAAAAAGCAACAAGTCAGATCCTTTCTGGATTTATTTTGATATTACAGGAAATTCATCCCAAATTATGTTGAAATTAGTGCACCATTGACTAACCTGACCAAGAAAGGCTTATCGAACAAAGTAATGTAGAAATGGCGACACCTGGTTGCATTCCAGACTTCAAAAAACCATTGACTGTTTAGGCTGATGCTTCAGTCTTTGAAATTGGGAAAGTGCTCTTACAATAATATAGAGATGGACCGTTTCCAGTAATACATACAAGTGAAAAGTTGTTAAGTAGTGAGAACTACTCTGTTACTGAATCAGCGTGTCTAGCCATCATTTTTACCATTAAAAATTTCCAGAACTACCTCTACAGTAAGGAGTTCATCATCTGGACAGACCATTACCAACTGTGTTTGGGATCCTAGAGTGAAAGCATGAATCAAGTAGTATGAAAGAAGGGCAATACAACATGAGAAAGTGTCCATTGAGAAAAAAAAAAGGACAATCCCACATGTGAACAATAAAGGACAACATTCCCAGATGAAAGAGTAATAAAGCAAGTTGGAAAAAGAGGAAACCAAGAAAGAGCTGGTCAATAATGTGCTATCAACAGAACTTGACAAGGGGTGTTACAGAACTTCAACAAGACACTGGGAGGGAGAGGGGGAGATGGCAGGGAACACATATAGAAATGAATAGCACAAGCAAGATGGTGTATACAGCCAGACTGTTCGTTATGTGACCACTGGATCAAAAGAGCTCAGGTAACCAGATATTCCATAATTTGCAAACAAAGTGAAAATGGATGAGCCCAAATAAGAAATGGAGAAAAAAGGAACAAATATAAGAGTCAGAAACAACCCAAAAATTTAGACATGCCTTTTCAGAGAAATTGTTTCTTAATTAATAATGAATGTACCTGAAGAAAAGGTAAAAGCAAAATGCAGCCATGTGTCCAGAATGGAAAAGAAACAAAGGCCAAGACTGTGAATATAGCAAGTTAAAGCCCTCATAACATGGCTAGAGACATTAGGAGCAAGAGTCATGCCTCAAAATAGTGTGTATTGTGATGATGGGATTATTGGAAGGTGATAAAAGGTATCGAAGACATCGACCAGCTTAATTTAAAGGTTGGGCAAAAACAATATATCAAGACAGTGAAATTCCTATATTTGGAACAAGGGAATCATCAGAAGTGGTTTAGAGAAGTACAAAGAGAAGATATCAGTTTCCAAGATTCAGGGTTCAACACAGAGGTGGGAGCAGTAACCCATAAAGGGAAAAATAACCTTCTATAAGGCATTTAAAGCCAAAAGCTCTAACACTGTGTCATTAAGACAATGGTGCTAAGGATCAGAAAACAGAAGAAAAACAATAGGGAGAGAGGAATAGGAGGAAGAGACGATAGACAAAGGGTAGAAACCAAAGTGATGAAAAGGTTGGTTATGAAGTGAGTAGAAAAGATAAAAAAAGCAATTCAACAGGAATCAAGTCAACTAAGTTCAAAGGTTAGAGGTAGCTACCAATAGAGCAGACAAAGGATAACCCCCTGGGAGGAGAGTATGGTCAGAGGAGGCAGAGAGAGTGAGAAAAGGAAATTATAAAATAACAAGTGTACATGGGTCAAGGAATGGTAAAGATGATTGAGTAAAGATATGATAAAATGATGGAAAGAAACTTCCACTCAAGACTCCAAGGAAAGAAGAGCATCTTGAAGACCTCATGGCAAATGAGTGGAGCAAGACGTAAATCATGTATGGAAGACTGGGGAATGTAAATGACAGAGAAAAGGGTGTCACACACAAATAGATCTCACTTGCACAGAAACCATGAAAAGAAACGATTATACATTTCAGAAAGTCATAAGATATTATCAAAAAGATAGTAACTTGATAAAATAGATTAACAAATGAATCACAAAGATTGCTCAAAATCTTTCAAAGTTAAAAAATGAATGTGCCTAAATTATGAACAAAGATAATTTCAAGTGCAAGTTCTTGTAGGGACCCATGAGCATGGAGGATGTTTGACCTTCCTACTGGTGAAGGGATATTACTACATGATGACTGTGTTATGTACTAATGGAATTCATGTCAAAACATGTGGTTTAGGTGGGAAATAGTTCAAGGTTAGTGGCATGAGCAAAAACTCAAGAGTAGGCACACAAGAATTGCTACTGTGTGCAGAGTTAAGTGGATTGTTTAAAAATGATTATATTATCACTAAAAAAAATTAAAATAAGTTTTTATCATATATATATATATATATATTTACTGTATATATCATATGGTAAAAATTCAGAATTAGAGCAACAAGAAATAAACAATAATCCTTACAGCTCTAATAGTTGGTCATTGAGAAACGTAAAGCATTTTAAACACATCATTCATGATAAAAAAACACGTAGGTTCAAGAAGTCTTGATAGAAGTGAAATGATAAATCATATAACCAAGTGGGTTGGGAAAAGTGCTGAGCAACTGGGAGATCATTTTCAATGTTAATAGAAGATTTATGGTTGTTGAAATGTTCTCTAAAGGTTGTTTATGTCCTACACATTGATGACTGCATTTTTTTACACTGTGTAATAAAAATGGTGTTTTTTGTTTAACAACTGATTTCTTTATATAAAGTTTCTTTGTTTGTGCATGTCAGAAAATGAGTTAGTGGTTTTTATGAACTTTGACAAAAGGCTTTACTGCATGTACAATTCTCCCATGTGTAAATAAGAGTAAAGCCACACAAATGACATCTGAGTCACAACTACCACAGGTATATCAACCAGATTTGAAGCATGGTAAAGTTTATCAACATGTACTGGTCCCCTGGTAGAACTGGTACCAACAGAAACAAAAGTATGAGAAGAGTAATTCTCTACCATAGCAAACAACTTGGAAGCATGAAAAGTAGTGGAAAACTAAAACTCCTGAAATGGTGTGGAATATGACAGACTAAAATAAAAAATTAAAAAAAAAAGAGTCCAAATGTCTTCTCATTGATTACATTCTTACTTAGAAACATTGTTTTACTGAAAAGAAGAAGAAATCACTGGCCAAACCCATGAATCTAATTTCCTAAGAATTAAAGTCTGTACATAACATTGAACTAAGTTCCTGGGAAATCTTACCAGTAGCACGTTCAGCTATAATGGGAATTTCTATCGTCAATACACTGATCATATATTACTGCAGCAGTAATTTGGTTTATCAACATATTAGATACCCAGAGCTCTCATAAATATGAACAAATGTTCTTAATGTAAGACTCAGGGAAAAGAAGAAAAATACCAAAGACAGGAATTTTTATTGTTTCTTTAGTTGTTGTGGTTTTATTTCTGAAAATATTTTTGACTATTTGAAAGCTACAGGAATATTCTTCTGTGACATCATATGTTTATTCTGGTTTATCAAGTGCAGTCAATAATAATTAACTGATTGAAATCCAAATTACTTATTAGATAAAAATTCATCTTGACCAAAAAATATAGAATTTAAACATTTTATATTTGAAAAGAAAGATATAAACCCTTAACAGAATTAGATTTATCTTCATTAATTTTCTAAAAGGTACAACTGAAGATTGCCATTTAAACTCTTAAAATGCTTCAGTAGTTTAACACTAATAATACAAACACAGAAAACTGTACAGTTGATTTAAAAGACCTTTATACTTTATGTTTTTTAGTAGATAATAGATGCATAGATAACAAGATAAACTACATTACCTTCATCTCTCAAGTCTACGTAAATACTATTCTTTTCATTCTCACTTTCAACGTCATCTTGGGAAAACTTGCATTTGTCACCTTCCTTACACTGTCCTTACTTATAAAAAACACACAGTACAGATTTAGGATCAGTTCCTGAAATTAAAATAGTTATATCACCTTTTTGTAAGAGATGAATGTAACTGAACTGTACCCATGTTAAGAGTAACAAGATAAAACACTTCAATGCTGTGGTGTGTGATTTACATGAAGCAGACTTTTATCACTTGTTTTTATTCACCCTAAGAATATCAGTGACCTAACTATTGAAAAACACACAAAAATTATGAAAACTAATTTAATATTAAAGATAGCTATGTACAGTTAATATGTACACAATACTTGTACCACAACTTGTTACATAAGTTTTAATTTTTTTAGTTATAAAAACAGATAAAATGTCCCAACATGCATTTTTAAAATGTATAAAAATAACATTCAACAAAGTTACATCAATATTATAGCTTATGCTTTTTGTACTGAATGAGTTTTAGCTATGTTAATAATTTCATTGTACTTGTAAAGCCAATTATTGTTGGTTAGTCACAATTATCTACCTGATTTATGTCTCTGCTAAGTGTTATAACTGCAGAATTCATATGCAATAAAACTGCATTTTTTACAACCATTCCTAAAGAAAATATTTAACTCTCACTAATTACAAGTGAAAAAATTAGTATAATTTTAGTGCCAGACCTTAAAAAAACACTGAAAAAATAAATATTTAGAACCTTAAATGGGTGAAATTGTGAACCTGATGTTCCACACTTTAGAAATTCTTTTACATATGACTAATTCTAAAAAATTCCTTACTTATGTCAGGATTTCAAAGTCAGGGAAATGTATCTCTAAAAGTAGAAAGCAAAGAGGTTCCATCTTTAAACACATTTAAGACTATGTATCAAGAGCAATATTAATATGGTTGAATACATCATGATGTATTTCAGTTTCTATATAATACATAAGGTATAAAAAACCATAATAATTCTGGAGAGTATTTTAACCTTTTCTTGAATAACTCAGTCTGAAAGATTCAACTTACGTTATTATTTGCTATTTCTAAGAAATAAAATCTTAAAAACCTTTATGACCTACTTAGACAGCCAGATCATTAACATATCCAAAGATAATCTGTATTAATAATAATTATGTAGTAATTTTTGAGTCTTCAGTTAACTATAAAATCCTATGTTTTTTAGTACTATGAAACCTCACATTGACATATTCTCCTGCTCATTTTACACCACTTTAAAACAAGCAAATGCAATAATGGGAAAAAAGAAAAAAATCAAAATCTTTGTATTTATATGTTTACAAAAACATGCCATATCAACATGTAGGGGGAGGTTAAGTGATTAACAATATATCACGCATTTCGTGATGACGACAAACCAACTTGAAGTAAAATGTATTTCAGAACAACTGTTGCAAACTCCTTCTTTGTTAATCTGAAGATGACCTGAGAAGGTCAAAACATTGTTCTCAGCTTTATTTTGGTATAATCAGTTGTCCTGAGATACATATCATGTACTTGTTATGTTGAAAGTCATACAACAATGGGAATATATAAATTCCAAAATTTCTTGCTCACACTCTCTATTGAATTACATAGAAATAACTTATGGGAAAGCTAGTCTAATCTAGCTTTTGTATTAGGTACAATTAAGATAATAAACCTTTTTTACTCCATACACAAATTACACTGCACAATAATTTTTTTAAATGTTTTGCTTCCTGAAAAAAGGTTTTGCTGATTGTGACAGGTACCTGGTGGGTATGCACAAATACAGTTTTGGTTTTGCTTCATCATGTAGAAACTTTGAGAAATAGACAGTTAACTGTTTACTGGCAATAACTTATTTAATTGTGTTTATGTTTGTAATACGCTATTAAGTTCAACATAATTAAAAGTGTTTTGCTCCTGATTTTTGTTTGTATTCAATGTCTGGTGCATCACGTTGCAGTGTCCAACAGTAGTCAGCAAGCATTGACAAATTCCAGTTGCCCTGATATTGTTTTCCCACGGTTGCAAAACTGAAGATTTTAATGAAACTGTAGGTAATGGGCAAATGTGGATGTGATTTTCGTTATCAGCAGCCAAAACTCTACAAGGAACACCCAACAGTGTTCAAGAAGCAAAAAACTTTGTTGTGCAGTGTTATCTAACATTAACTTCATTCTCCACAAACAAGGTAAAGTGACAGAAAAAACCTATGTCATAATATAAAGAGAAGTATTTTACCTTTCTGTGTTGTTACAGATTTGAATGTCAGTTGTTACAGAACTGACCACATCTTTTCAGCATGATATTAAAGCAGTAAAATGAGATAAATAACATCGAGAATTTGCCTTTATCAGACCCAATTTAAATACATCTGATCTATTTAGGATGTGTGTGTGTGTGTTGGTGTGCATCACCACTGAATATACCCCAAATCAGTCATTTTCTGACCTCAACAAAGTATTTGGTTATTTCAAAAACATATTTGATACACTAGCCAAAGAATACTATAAAAAACAGAAACAAGAAACAGTCTCACCTCTGCCTTACACACCATCCCATGTGCACCAGACAAAACAACATCACCAAACAAGAAGCATCACAACATAATTGAAAAAACAATTAGTCAACATGACTATAATCCATAATTACTACACGACCTGTGTGAGGTCACTCACACAATCAGCAGAACTTCACAAGTAGCATGGAAATTTCTAAGGCAGACATAAAGAAGAAATTCTAGTCAAAAATAATAATATCTAGATATTTTCAAACATTTGTTAACTTTTCATAAGTCTATACAACCGCTGTCTTCAGCAAGTTTTACTCGTGATAAATTTTAAAGGAAGTAAGCATTAACAGTTTTTATGCCCCTGTAAAAGTGTTTTTTGTGCATAACATAAAGCCATAAAAGCATGAACTTGTTTACCTTTTTTAATACTACTAAAATATTATGGTATAAACATTTGATGATATTTTAGATTTTGTTATGTCATTAAAACTTTTGATTACTTTTCCATTATTTACAATTTGTTACCCTTTTGTAGTTACAAAAAAAAACAATATGCTCATTAACTTTGAAGGAGTTTCAAATTGACAGGGTTTATAATTTTGTTGTTTTCTGACAATAATTATATTTGCTCAGGTTGCAAGCTAAGAAGTGATGCATTAAATTAATTTTGATTCTCCTTTATTATGTTTATAAAGAATACTTGATTATGAGTTCCAATAAAAATTGCTAGGTTTATCAGCAGCTTTACTTAAAACCTCGAAATACCTACCTTGTAGCTTAATATTGGAAAATGTCACTACCACAGCACCTTCTTGGATATAAAATATGACAATTGTCAGTCAGGTTTTCAAAGAAATCTATGTGGTCTTGATGACATTCTGTAAACCCTGACATAATGTGATTGGCATTAACCTGTTGCTGCTTGCTGGTAATATCAGCAGCAGGTTACCACAGATATATTTTGTTCTTACCATACATATACAGTAAATGCCATTGAAATAATGTGCTTTATACAATTTCAGATTACTGCACCTATATAAGCAGCAGTTTCATGTAGGGTGAAATTCTCCTGCAGGGTTAAGAACCTAAAATAACAAACCAACATTTACTATTATGGAGTATATATAGTTGCAAATCTACAATGTGACTTAAATGAATCTTACAAATCATAAATGATCAAGTCTGTAAGCACTTGTCTGTAATGGCAGATTCATTGCTCTTAACTTTATCCCTCTGTTCCTAGAAACATTTCTTGAGATGTCTCGGAACCAAATAGTTTAGAAATAGTAGATATTTTATTTTTACCTAAAATCATTGAATACATTTTTATTTCTCAAAAAGTTATAGAAGTTGCAATTTAAGAGATGTTTTCTTGTAGGAAAAACAAATAGAAAGTTCACTAACATAAGTTTCAGTATTAAATGATAAATAGAAAAAACAAACAAACATGCAAATCAGGTACATATTGTAATGATGTAAGGAAAACACAAGGTAAAAAAAATTAATTCAAGAAAAAACAAAATATAGGAGTTTGAGAGTGTTTACAAGAGGATAACTTATTGTTTAATTTTAAAAGTATAATTAAGAGAACAGACTACTAATTTTCATCATTGGTACGACTCATCATTTCAAAAAATACAATAGTCTTCTTCCACTAGATGGTTGGTGTTTAACCTTCCAGTCCTCTTTACTTCAAATTTGATATCTTTAATGCTAAACATCTTTTTTCTTGATCATTTAGTGGAAATGTGTACAAAGAAAGCATACTCATATTAAGAATTTCAACTTACATTCTTTGTCCAGTGAATAATGTCACTCCATGACCTTTGTTCACTGACAGCGTTGGTCATCAGACATTTTCAATCATTATCATACTTGGTCAACCAGGAATATTTTAGCTATAACCCATTTAACCTGGACTCTATATACAGTACTAAAACATACCTAGGAATGGATTAACTGAGATCTTACTATACCAGTTAAGTGTCTCCTTTATTTTAATTACTTCTACAGCTACCCCAATGTGACAATTCTTTAATGATTTTTATTTTACGATTTTCCAATCTTAATTCAGTCCAACCCTTTTTAAAAACAAATAGACTTACTTTAGTTTATCATATTTGATTATTTTATAACTGTGATTTTATCTGAATCTTTTTCAGTCTTCAAATTCTGTAGTATTCACTGTTTCTGTTTCCAAAATTAGTTTACTTCAAATGTTTAGAGTTCCCAAGTTTATGTTGAAAATAGTGCACTGAGTAAGACAAAGAAAAATGATACTTTTCTATAGACCTTTACAAAGCAGAATAATTAGGATAAAGAACATTTTTGAGTCAAATCTAACACATAGTACCTCGGTACACACCCACACTATCCCCTTACCATGTGTGCAAAGTTTTAGGTTCTCTTCCCTTGGATGCATTGCAGTCACACATACAACTCGTCATAATGTTAATGGTTAACTCTATGCAACCAAGTTATCCAGCTCAGACAGTTCTTATTTTAGTTTGGCTCTTAAAACGTGTAAACAGAAAAAATGTTGTTTCATGAACCAAAACCAGAAGTGTGTTAGTTTGGTGCCAAATCTTCTCACTACCTCCATATGATCATTCCAACGTACTGGTCATTCTGAAAGTCCATTGACCAATGAAACTAAAGTGGTGACCTGAAAATGAACAGGTCCAGTAAGGTTAGAGATTATACATTTTCACTAATGACAGCAACAGAAATAAACTCCTACAGTCAAGATTCTAAAGGTTGTCTTGTGGTATTTCTACAAAACACAGTAATGTTTCCTTCTTCACCATTCAATAACTTTATTGGTGCTCTTTTCCTCATAGTTCCTGGGACCTACTGAAAGCTACATCTTGTAATATTCTTTGGAGAAACATAGTAAGCCAAAAATTAAAGAAAAACCAAAGTAAAGAACTAACTATACCTTAGTAACGAACAACACCATGTGAACTTGATGTACTTCCAAACTGAAATTGAAAGTAACAAGTATTTTCATTTCTTGCTTGTATAGTTCATATGCCATGCTGTGTTCTAGCCAAGATAGTGCATAATTCTACTCGTGATTCATGGCATGCGCACGTTTTACTGATTTCTAGTACTCATCTGGATAAATAGTAACCAATGTTCATATCTCTAGTATTTGCTCAGATAAACAATCATCTATGTTCTGATCGCTAGTGTTTTCCTGGATAGATACTGTTGTGTGTTACGATCCTTAGCACTTGCCTGATTAAAAGTATGCTCAAGTTACGTTTCTTACAGTAAATAGTTACAGGTGTTCGTATGTCACTCTATAGTCTTCTATAGTAATATAGAGCTATATAGTAATATAGCTACATTATGATGAAGAGGTGTTTAAACTAATAATAATATGATAGTATACACTAACCAAACAATAAATATATTTCTCAGTTCTCAGAAAGAGCACACTTTATGTTCTCAACACAACAAAGGTAGGGCAAATATCACTGTATCAAAGGTATGCAGTTTTGCATACTTTTTAATATCATGCATATCTGTTAGAGTGATAATTCGATTAGCCATTGTTGCTTTCCTCTCAATCAATTGATAAGAAATAATGGAACCTGTGAACTACAGTTACCAACAATTCTTGTTATTCGTTTATCAACTGAAGAAGAGTTAGTTTAATTTAAATTATATTACGTCATGGACGAATAATTATCTTCTATATTCTACAATTCCGACAAAGTGCACAAAATAACCAATAAAGAGTGGTGTGGACACATTTGCAAATTTTAGAAATTTTAGTTTGTTTGTAGTTATGCACAAAGCTTCACATTGTACTATCTATGCTCTATCCACCACAAGTATCAAAAATGTGTTTATTGTGTTGTTAGTAAGCAGACATTCCACTGTGCCACTGGAAAGTTTTTAAACCTATAACATATGTAATAATAAAAGCTATGTGGAACGTTTTTTTATTCTATTGACAGAAATTTTATTTTCTGAATGAATGAAAGCTGTCATATAATTTATTGTTCAAGAAAATAAATATTGAAAATTCAAAATATTATATAGAAATAAAGATGTATACAATTAAAAATTAAAATATGCCTAAAACGATTTAAGTAATGATAAAGTATATTTTAACATTTATATTTCAATGTCAAAAGATCTTTAGTAAATTTCCAATTTTATTGATTTTTTCTTAACTTTGTTTTAATCATTTGAAAAACATTAAAATTTGCTGTCAGCCATCGATAAAAAAGGAAATCTGTATTGATAAATGTAAGTAATGAAAAATATTACAAAGAAATAAACGAATATATCTTTAATAATAAAAAAAAAATAAGTTCAGTTACAATATGGATCATAGATGTTACTTTATCATTACAAGTTTTCTTCTGAAAACGTGACATTTTCTTCCTTTGATTCAATTTTCATCTTATTTCTTGTGTGTCACGCTTGTCCATTTTATTGGTAAAAAAGGTTTTTTGTTTACTTGGATTTAGTTCTAAATTATTTTGTATAAGTAATGTTTTCCAGGGGTTATTAATAACTAGTAGTTACGATTGTTCTTCAACACAGCAGAAACAAAATAAAGAACAGTGGAAACACTGAACTAAGAAATTCAAAACACAGTTAACTGGGCTAAACATCTCATGATGTTTCAATGGCTGTTTCAGTAACGTCGGTCAACAATTTCATGGTGTGTTTCAAAACTGTTCTTCACTTTCACTCCACTTTAACAGCAGATATCTTCAATTTCACGGTTAGCTTCAGCAGTGGTGATTTTCAGTTGTTTCAATATCTGTTTTCGAACAATGTTAGTCTTTAACTTGAGTGCGTATTTCAACAGTGTCACTGATAACACAACTGGATTTCACTTTGAATTACTCTTTAAATAGAGTGAGTCATCAAGTTCACGGTGTTGATCCTCAATATTACTGAATTTCTCAACAGTTTAAGTCTTCAATTTCACTGTCTGTTTTCACACTGTTGGTCAGTGACATCACTGTATGTTTTAACACTAGTGGTCTGAAGTTTCACTGGCTGTTTCAACACTGTTGGTCGTTAAGTTTACTGTTCGCTTGTACATCGTTGGTCTTCACTTTTATTGGCTGTTTCAACACTATTGGCCTTTACTTTCACTGACTGTCTCAACACTGTTGGTCTTCAATTTCAATGTCTGTCTAGACAGAGTACGTCTACAGTTTTACAAATTTTATCAACACCTTGATCTTCCGTTTCACTGACGGTTTGCACAGTTTTGTTCAATTTCACTATGCTTCAACAGTGTTGGTTTTCACTTTCAATGACTGTCTCAACAGTCAACGTCTTCAGTTTTACTAACTTTATCAACACCTTGGTCTTCGGTTTCACTAACGGTTTGAAGTGTTGTTCAATCTCAGGATGTTTCAATGGCTGATTCAGTAACGTCGGTCATCAATTTCATGGTCTGTTTGAAAACTGTTCTTCACTTTCACTCCACTTTCAACAGTATATATCTTCAATTTCACGGTTAGCTTCAGCAGAGCTGATTTTCAGTTGTTTCAATATCTGTTTTTGAACAATGTTAGTCTTTAACTTGAGTGCGTATTTCAACAGTGTCTCTTATAACACAACTGGATTTCACTTTGAATTACTCTTTCAATAGAGTGAGTCATCAAGTTCACGGTGTTCATCTTCAGTATCACTGAATATCTCACCAGTTTAAGTCTTCAATTTCACTGTCTGTTTTCACACTTTTCGTCTTTGACATCACTGTATGTTTTAACACTAGTGGTCTGAAGTTTCACTGGCTGTTTCAACAATGTTGGTCGTTAAGTTTACTGTTCGCTTGTACACCATTGGTCTTCACTTTTATTGGCTGTTTCAACACTATTGGCCTTTACTATCACTGACTGTCTCAACAATGTTGGTCTTCGACTTCAATGTCTGTCTAGACAGAATACGTCTTCAGTTTTACTAACTTTATCAACACCTTGGTCTTCGGTTTCACTGACGATTTGCACAGTTTTGTTCAATTTCACTATGCTTCAACAGTGTTGGTCTTCACTTTCAATGACTGTCTCAACAGTCAACGTCTCCAGTTTTACTAACTTTATCAACACCTTGGTCTTCGGTTTCACTAACGGTTTGCAGTGTTGTTCAATCTCACGATGTTTATGCAGTGTTGGCCTTCACTTTCAATGGCTGTTGGAATAGTGTCGGTCATTAATTTCATGGTCTGTTTCAAAACTGTTGGTGTTCACTTTCAATGACTGTCTCAACAGTCAACGTCTTCGATTTTACTAACTTTATCAACACCTTGGTCTTCGGTTTCACTAACGGTTTCAGTATTGTTCAATCTCACGATGTTTCAATGGCTGTTTCAGTAACGTCGGTCATCAATTTCATGGTCTGTTTCAAAACTGTTCTTCACTTTCACTCCACTTTCAACAGTAGATATCTTCAATTTACGGTTAGCTTCAGCAGTGCTGATTTTCAGTTGTTTCAATATCTGTTTTTGAATAATGTTAGTTTTTAACTTGACTGCGTATTTCAAAAGTGTCTCTTATAACACAACCGGATTTCACTTTGAATTACTCTTTCAATAGAGTGAGTCATCAAGTTCACGGTGTTGATCTTCAATATCACTGAATTTCTCACCAGTTTAAGTCTTCAATTTCACTGTCTTTTTTCAAAATGTCGGTCATTGACATCACGGTATCTTTCTAAACTATTGGTCTGAAGTTTCCTGGCAGTTTCAACACTGTTGGTCGTTAAGTTTACTGTTCGCTTGTACACCGTTGGTCTTCACTTTTATTGGCTGTTTCAACACTATTGGCCTTTACTTTCACTGACTGTCTCAACACTGTTGGTCTTCAATTTCAATGTCTGTCTAGACAGAGTACGTCTTCAGTTTTATTAACTTTATCAACATCTTGGTCTTCGGTTTCACTGACGGTTTGCACAGTTTTGTTCAATTTCACTATGCTTCAACAGTGTTGGTCTTCACTTTCAATGAATGCCTCAAAAGTCAACGTCTTCAGTTTTAGTAACTTTATCAACACCTTGGTCTTTGGTTTCACTAACGGTTTGCAGAGTTGTTCAATCTCACGATGTTTATATAGTGTTGGCCTTCATTTTCAATGGCTGTTGTAGTAGTGTCGGTCATCAATTTCATGGTCTGTTTCAAAACTGTTGGTGTTCACTTTCAATGACTGTCTCAACAGTGAACGTCTTCAGTTTTACTAACTTTATCAACACCTTGGTCTTCGGTTTCATAACGGTTTGCAGTGTTGTTCAATCTCACGATGTTTCAATGGCTGCTTCAGTAACGTCGGTCATCAATTTCATGATCTGTTTCAAAACTGTTCTCCACTTTCACTACATTTTCAACAGTAGATATCTTCAATTTCACGGTTAGCTTCAGCAGTGCTGATTTTCAGTTGTTTCAATATCTGTTTTTGAACAATGTTGGTGTTTAACTTGACTGTGTATTTCAGCAGTGTGACTTGTAACACAACTGGTTTTCACTTTGAATTACTCTTTCAATAGAGTCATCAAGTTCACGGTATTCATCTTCAGTATTACTGAATATCTCACCAGTTTAAGTCTTCAATTTCACTGTCTGTTTTCACACTTTTCGTCTTTGACATCACTGTATGTTTTAACACTACTGGTCTGAAGTTTCACTGGCTGTTTCAACACTGTTGGTCGTCAAGTTTACTGTCTGCTTGCACACTTTTGGTTTTCCCCTTTACTGGCTGTTTCAATACTGTTGGTCTTCAATTTCAATGTCTGTTTTAACACTTGCTGTTCAGTTTCACTATCTTTTTACACAGTTTTGGTCTCCACTTTAGCTTCTCATTCAACTCCGTTGTTCGTGAATTAAACTGACTGTTTTCACAATTTTGGTCTTCAATTTCACTGTCTGTTTGAACGCTATAATTCTTCTGTTTCACAGTGTGTTTCAATAATAATGGTCTTCAATTTCACTTTGTTTCAATAGTGTAGTCTGAATTTTAAGTTTCCTTCAACAGTGTTGATTTTCACTTTCACTATAATTTAACAACATTAGACTTCCATTTCACGGTATGTGTCAACAGTGTCGTTCTTCACTTGCATTCCATGTTTCAACAGAGTACGTCTTCAGTTTTACTGACTTTATCAACATTATTGGTCTTCAGTTTCACTGATGGTTTGCACAATGTTCCGTTTCACTGAGTCTCAACAGTGTCGGTCTTCGCTTTCAATGACTGTTTCAGTTGTATCAGTCTTCAATTTCACGATCTGGTTCAAAACTGTTGGTGTTCACTTTCAATGACTGTCTCAACAAAGTACGTCTTCAGTTTTACTAACTTTATCAACACCTTGGTCTTCGGTTTCACTGACGGTTTGCACAGTGTTGTTCAATCTCGCTTTGTTTCAACAGTGTTGGTCTTCACTTTCAATGGCTGTTGCAGTAGCGTCGGTCATCAATTTCACGGTGTGGTTCAAAACTTGTTGGTGTTCACTTTCAATGACTGTCTCAGCAGTCAACGTCTTCAGTTTTACTAACTTTATCAACACCTTGGTCTTCGGTTTCACTAACGGTTTGCAGCGTTGTTCAATCTCACGATGTTTATACAGTGTTGGCCTTCACTTTCAAAGGCTGTTGCAGTAGTGTCGGTTATCAATTTCATGGTGTGGTTCAAAACTGTTGGTGTTCAATTTCAATATCTGTCTAGACAGAGTACGTCTTCAGTTTTACTAACTTTATCAACACCTTGGTCTTCGGTTTCACTAACGGTTTGCAGTGTTGTTCAATCTCACGATGTTTCAATGGTTGTTTCAGTAACGTCGGTCATCAATTTCATGGTCTGTTTCAAAACTGTTCTTCAGTTTCACTCCTTTTTGAACAGTGAAGATCATCAATTTCACAGTCAGCATCAGCAGTGGTGATTTTCAGTTGTTTCAATATCTGTTTTTGAACAATGGTGGTCTTTAAGTTGACTGTGTATTTCAACAGTGTGTCTTATAACACACCTGGTTTTCACTTTGAATTACTCTTTCAATAGAGTAAGTCATCAAGTTCACGGTGTTGATCTTCAATATCACTGAATTTCTCACCAGTTTAAGTCTTGAATTTCACTGTCTGTTTTCACGCTGTTGGTCATTGACATCACTGTATGTTTCTAAACTATTGGTCTGAAGTTTCACTGGCAGTTTCAACACTGTTGGTCGTTAAGTTTACTGTTCGCTTGTACACCGTTGGTCTTCACTTTTATTGGCTGTTTCTACACCATTGGCCTTTACTTTCACTGACTGTCTGAACACTGTTGGTCTTCGATTTCAATGTCTGTCTAGACAGAGTACGTCTTCAGTTTTACTAACTTTATCAACACCTTGGTCTTCGGTTTCACTGACGGTTTGCACAGTTTTCTTCAATTTCACTATGCTTCAACAGTGTTGGTCTTCACTTTCAATGACTGTTTCAACAGACAACGTCTTCAGTTTTAGTAACTTTATCAACACCTTGGTCTTCGGTTTCACTAACGGTTTGCAGCGTTGTTCAATCTCACGATGTTTCAATGGCTGTTTCAGTAACGTCGATGATCAATTTCATGGTCTGTTTCAAAACTGTTCTTCACTTTCACTCCACTTTCAACAGTAGATATCTTCAATTTCACGGTTAACTTAAGCAGTGGTGATTTTCCGTTGTTTCAATATCTGTTTTTGAACAATGTTAGTCTTTAACTTCACTGCGTATTTCAACAGTGTCTCTTATAACACAACTGGATTTCACTTTGAATTACTCTTTCAGTAGAGTGAGTCATTAAGTTCACGGTGTTGATCTTCAATATCACTGAATTTCTCACCAGTTTAAGTCTTCAATTTCACTGTCTGTTTTCACACTGTTGGTCACTGGCATCACTGTATGTTTCTAAACTATTGGTCTGAAGTTTCACTGGCAGTTTCAACACTGTTGGTCGTTAAGTTTACTGTTCGCTTGTACACCGTTGGTTTTCACTTTTATTGGCTGTTTCAACACTATTGGCCTTTACTTTCACTGACTGTCTCAACACTGTTGGTCTTCAATTTCAGTGTCTGTCTAGACAATTTACGTTTTCAGTTTTACTAACTTTATCAACACCTTGGTCTTCGGTTTCACTGACTGTTTGCACAGTTTTTTTCAAATTCACTATGCTTGAACAGTGTTGGTCTTCACTTTCAATGACTGTCTCAACAGTCAACGTCTTCAGTGTTACTAACTTTATCAACACCTTGGTCTTCGGTTTCACTAACGGTTTGCAGTGTTGTTCAATCTCACGATGTTTATGCAGTGTTGGCCTTCACTTTCAATGGCTGTTGTTGTAGTGTCGGTCATCAATTTCATGGTCTGTTTCAAAACTGTTGGGGTTCACTTTCAATGGCTGTCTCAACAGTCAACGTCTTCAGTTTTACTAACTTTATCAACACCTTGGTTTTCGGTTTCACTAACGGTTTGCAGTGTTGTTCAATCTCACGATGTTTCAATGGCTGTTTCAGTAACGTCGGTCATTAATTTCATGGTCTGTCTCAAAACTGTTCTTCACTTTCACTCCACTTTCAACAGTAGATATATTCAATTTCACGGTTAGCTTCAGCAGAGGTGATTTTCAGTTGTTTCAATATCTGTTTTTGAACAATGTTAGTCTTTAACTTGACTGTGTATTTCAACAGTGTCTCTTATAACACAACTGGTTTTCACTTTGAATTACTCTTTCAATAGAGTCATCAAGTTCACGGTGTTCATCTTCAGTATCACTGAATATCTCACCAGTTTAAGTCTTCAATTTCTCTGTCTGTTTTCACACTTTTCGTCTTTGATATCACTATATGTTTTAACACTATTGGTTTGAAGTTTCACTGGCTGTTTCAACACTGTTGGTCGTCAAGTTTACTGTTCTCTTATTATACACTGTTGGTCTTTACTTTCAGTTCTGTTCCAACATTGTTGGTCTTTCGTTTCACTGACTTTTTAAATTGTTGATCTTCACCTTCACTGTTTCAACACTGTTGGTCTTAAAATTCACTGATTTAAGACTATTGGTCTGCAGTTTCACTAGCTGTTTCAACAGTTTATGTCTTCAATATCTCTGTCTATTTCAACGGTGTTAATCTTCACTTTCATTGACTCATTCAACATCGTGGGTTTTTTAATTTCACTCTCTGTTCCAACACTGTTGGTTTACACTTTCATTTAATAATTCAACAGTGGAGGTCTTCAATTTCACTGTCCGTTTCACAGGAGTGGATCTTGACATTCATTTACTGTTTCATCACTGCTAACCTTCATTTTAACTGATTGTTTTCACATTATTAGTGTTGAATTTCACTGCCCGTTCAACACCGTGGATCTTCACTTTCATTAACTGTTTTTACACTGTTGTTCTTCAATTTCACTGGGTGTTGCAACACTAATGGTGGTATGTCTTTCTGTCTGTGTCGACACAATTGGTTTTAAGTTTGAATTTTTTTTTGAACACTATCGGTATTCACTTTAATTGACTGTTGCACACTGTTAGTCTTCACTTTCACTTTCAACAGTGTTGTTCTTCAGTTTCAGTGACTATTTTCACACTATTGGTCTTCACTTTCACTTCTATTTCAACACTGTTGTTCTTCCGTTTCAGTGACTGTTTTCACATTGTTGGTCTTCACTTTTACTGACTCTTTTAACACTCTTGGTCTTCAATTTCACTGAAAGTTTTATTATTGTTTTAGTATGCTGCTGAGACTTCTCGTTGTTGAAAACTCGTGTTTGTAATGTTCTGGTGAGACTTTTGTTACAGATAACTCATGTTTGAATCGTTCTAGTGAAAATTCTGGTTACTGATAACTCATGTTTCTGTTCTCTGGTGGGACTTCTGGTTACTGATAACTCATGTTTCTTGTTCTCGGGTGGGACTTGTCGTTAATAAAAACTCATGTTTGTAATCTTATACTGGCATTTCTTGTTACCCATAACTCATGTTTGTAGTGTTGTGGTGATACTTTTGATTACTATAAAATTATGTTCATCGTGTTCTGGTGAGACGTCTCGTTGCTGATAACTCATGTTATAGTATTACTCTGGTGAGATTTCTGCTTACTGATAACCCATGGTTGTAGTTCTCTGGTGGGACTTCTGGTCACTTAAAAGTAATGTATGTAGTGTTCTGGTGAGACTTGTGGTCAGTGAAAACTCATGTTTGTAGTTCTCTAGTGGGGCTTCTGATAACTGAAACTCATATTTGTTGTGTTCTGGTGAGACAAAAGGTAAGGAGGTATACAGTGAAGGGTCAGAAATAGGATAACCGTGTGCTGAGCAGTTGATCTGAACTCAATTGGTCACTTTTGCAAACATGTCCCAAATATTTCAAAGTTTCTAAATCTGGATAATACAAGTGAGAATAATTATAAGTTACAATAAAAATATAAGTAAAGTGTGTTAATGAGATTTTGATTTTCTATGTTTGTATAGAAAGTGTTTTGTAAAAAGCCACTCAACAATAACATACCGTTACGTCACATGTTGATATGTGAATGACAGTGTTATTAATTTATAACAAGTTAGTGTAGAATATCCTGTTTGTTGTTAACATTATTCATACCTCTTATACTGTTAGTTAAATAGTTAATGTGAACTTACTTTCATCCGCAGCTTTTCACAATCAACACGAGAAGTGACCGCCTTACACAGGAGGCAGATGAACGGATGGACAGACACTACGGTTCACAATGTAAAACAAGTAGTACATAATGTCCAATCACATTCAAATATTGTCTGCATCCACTTTCAAAGTCAGTCTTCTTTGTTGCTGTGTAGATTCATTCTGTAATATCATACATGAGTAAAATAAAAAGATTGTTGTTAGTAAACCACTAAGAAAATTGTACAAAAACAAGACATGAGTAATTATTGTGTGTAGAAATGATAATTAGTTAACAAATACAATCATGGGATTTGGAGTCAATAGGTAGATTGTCTACTGGAGAAACTCGTTCACATTTAAACAAACATAAAAGTCTGGATTGGTTTAAATTCTTGAGATACACTGAATGAATGATTCATAATTATAAAGTCTAAAGTATTTATGAATAAAACTGTTAGTATACATTTATAATTATGTTTTACTTAAAGTTTAAAATATGATATGTGGGGGTGCACTCAACATGTGAAAGGTGCTCCCAAATCGGGGTAGGGTAAAAAAAAAAAGCAATAAGAAAGATGAAAAAAACAAAAAGCACACAGCAATAAGGTGACAGATAATTGTTTTTATATAACTCATAAGTTATGTTATAGTTCCAGATTATTTAACACCTTATCATACCCATGGGATTTTTCCTAACTAACAACATCCGAATTTATCTTTGTTCATCACTTGTCCGTATTTCACGATTGTATGTGTTTCTGGGTTGGCTTGTCCATACTTCACGAGTGTGTGTGTTTCTGGGTTGGCTTGTCCATATTTCACGAGTGTGTGTGTGCTTCTGGGTTGGCTTGTCTATACTTCACGAGTGTGTGTGTGTTTCTGGGTTGGCTTGTCCATACTTCACGAATGTGTGTTTCTGGGTTGGCTTGTCCATATTTCTCGAGTGTGTGTGTTTCTGGGTTGGCTTGTCCATATTTCTCGAGTGTGTGTGTTTCTGGGTTGGCTTGTCCATATTTCTCGAGTGTGTGTGTTTCTGGGTTGGCTTGTCCATATTTCACGAGTGTGTGTGTTTCTGGGTTGGCTTGTCCGTATTTCTCGAGTGTGTGTGTTTCTGTTGGCTTGTCCATATTTTCGAGTGTGTGTGTTTCTGGGGTGGCTTGTCCATATTTCTCGAGTGTGTGTGTTTCTGGGTTGGCTTGTCCATATTTCACGAGTGTGTGTGTTTCTGGGTTGGCTTGTCCATATTTCACGAGTGTGTGTGTTTCTGGGTTGGTTTGTCCATATTTCACGAGTGTGTGTGTTTCTGGGTTGGTTTGTCCATATTTCACGAGTGTGTGTGTTTCTGGGTTGGTTTGTCCATATTTCACGAGTGTGTGTGTTTCTGGTTGGTTTGTCCATATTTCACGAGTGTGTGTGTTTCTGGGTTGGTTTGTCCATATTTCACGAGTGTGTGTGTTTCTGGGTTGGTTTGTCCATATTTCACGAGTGTGTGTGTGTTTCTGGGTTGGTTTGTCCATATTTCACGAGTGTGTGTGTTTCTGGGTTGGCTTGTCCATATTTCACGAGTGTGTGTGTTTCTGGGTTGGCTTGTCCATATTTCACGAGTGTGTGTGTTTCTGGGTTGGCTTGTCCATATTTCTCGAGAGTGTGTGTTTCTGGGTTGGCTTGTCCATATTTCACGAGTGTGTGTGTTTCTGGGTTGGCTTGTCCATATTTCTCGAGAGTGTGTGTTTCTGGGTTGGCTTGTCCATATTTCACGAGTGTGTGTGTTTCTGGGTTGGCTTGTCCATATTTCTCGAGTGTGTGTGTTTCTGGGTTGGCTTGTCCATATTTCTCGAGTGTGTGTGTTTCTGGGTTGGCTTGTCCATATTTCTCGAGTGTGTGTGTTTCTGGGTTGGCTTGTCCATATTTCTCGAGTGTGTGTGTTTCTGGGTTGGCTTGTCCATATTTCTCGAGTGTGTGTGTTTCTGGGTTGGCTTGTCCATATTTCTCGAGTGTGTGTGTTTCTGGGTTGGCTTGTCCATATTTCTCGAGTGTGTGTGTTTCTGGGTTGGCTTGTCCATATTTCTCGAGTGTGTGTGTTTCTGGGTTGGCTTGTCCATATTTCACGAGTGTGTGTGTTTCTGGGTTGGCTTGTCCATATTTCTCGAGTGTGTGTGTTTCTGGGTTGGCTTGTCCATATTTCTCGAGTGTGTGTGTTTCTGGGTTGGCTTGTCCATATTTCTCGAGTGTGTGTGTTTCTGGGTTGGCTTGTCCATATTTCTCGAGTGTGTGTGTTTCTGGGTTGGCTTGTCCATATTTCTCGAGTGTGTGTGTTTGGGTTGGCTTGGGTTGAGTGTGTGTGTTCTGGGTTGGCTTGTCCACGAGTGTGTGTGTTTCTGGGTTGGCTTGTCCATATTTCTCGAGAGTGTGTGTTTCTGGGTTGGCTTGTCCATATTTCACGAGTGTGTGTGTTTCTGGGTTGGCTTGTCCATATTTCTCGAGTGTGTGTGTTTCTGGGTTGGCTTGTCCATATTTCTCGAGTGTGTGTGTTTCTGGGTTGGCTTGTCCATACTTCACGAGTGTGTGTGTTTCTGGGTTGGCTTGTCCATACTTCACGAGTGTGTGTGTTTCTGGGTTGGCTTGTCCATATTTCTCGAGTGTGTGTGTTTCTGGGTTGGCTTGTCCATATTTCTCGAGTGTGTGTGTTTCTGGGTTGGCTTGTCCATATTTCTCGAGTGTGTGTGTTTCTGGGTTGGCTTGTCCATATTTCTCGAGTGTGTGTGTTTCTGGGTTGGCTTGTCCATATTTCTCGAGTGTGTGTGTTTCTGGGTTGGTTTGTCCATTCACGAGTGTGTGTGTTTCTGGGTTGGCTTGTCCATATTTCTCGAGTGTGTGTGTTTCTGGGTTGGCTTGTCCATATTTCTCGAGTGTGTGTGTTTCTGGGTTGGCTTGTCCATATTTCTCGAGTGTGTGTGTTTCTGGGTTGACTTGTCCATACTTTACGAGTGTGTGTGTTTCTGGGTTGACTTGTCCATATTTCTCGAGTGTGTGTGTTTCTGGGTTGGCTTGTCCATATTTCTCGAGTGTGTGTGTTTCTGGGTTGGCTTGTCCATATTTCTCGAGTGTGTGTGTTTCTGGGTTGGCTTGTCCATACTTCACGAGTGTGTGTGTTTCTGGGTTGGCTTGTCCATATTTCACGAGTGTGTGTGTTTCTGGGTTGGTTTGTCCATATTTCTCGAGTGTGTGTGTTTCTGGGTTGGCTTGTCCATATTTCTCGAGTGTGTGTGTTTCTGGGTTGGTTTGTCCATATTTCACGAGTGTGTGTGTTTCTGGGTTGGCTTGTCCATATTTCACGAGTGTGTGTGTTTCTGGGTTGGCTTGTCCATATTTCTCGAGTGTGTGTGTTTCTGGGTTGGCTTGTCCATATTTCTCGAGTGTGTGTGTTTCTGGGTTGGCTTGTCCATATTTCTCGAGTGTGTGTGTTTCTGGGTTGGCTTGTCCATATTTCTCGAGTGTGTGTGTTTCTGGGTTGGCTTGTCCATATTTCTCGAGTGTGTGTGTTTCTGGGTTGGTTTGTCCATATTTCTCGAGTGTGTGTGTTTCTGGGTTGGCTTGTCCATATTTCTCGAGTGTGTGTGTTTCTGGGTTGGCTTGTCCATATTTCACGAGTGTGTGTGTTTCTGGGTTGGTTTGTCCATACTTCACGAGTGTGTGTGTTTCTGGGTTGGCTTGTCCATATTTCTCGAGTGTGTGTGTTTCTGGGTTGGCTTGTCCATATTTCTCGAGTGTGTGTGTTTCTGGGTTGGCTTGTCCATATTTCTCGAGTGTGTGTGTTTCTGGGTTGGCTTGTCCATACTTCACGAGTGTGTGTGTTTCTGGGTTGGCTTGTCCATACTTCACGAGTGTGTGTGTTTCTGGGTTGGCTTGTCCATATTTCACGAGTGTGTGTGTTTCTGGGTTGGCTTGTCCATACTTCACGAGTGTGTGTGTTTCTGGGTTTGCTTGTCCATACTTCACGAGTGTGTGTGTTTCTGGGTTGGCTTGTCCATATTTCTCGAGTGTGTGTGTTTCTGGGTTGGTATTTGGGTTAACTTATTATTTGGCGCCCGTTCACGAAACGAAAAATTACCCCGGGGCGGTCACGAGTGAAGAGAGTAAAGTCTGTTATATTCAAAACTGAACGCCAGTATGCTGTGAATCTGAAAAATGGGGCATTAAAGTTAAAAACGTCAACTTTGAAATTTGCTTTCTTTCAGAATGCAGTCTTTGATACATCATTCCAAAGTTTCTCCATTTTAGTGAACGAAACCAAACTTTCATAAATTCGTTAAATTATCAGATTTATCTAAAAAGACTACTGGTTTCTTTATTTTGACTAAATGCCACACGAGGGCTATCCGTTATAGCCGTTAGTAATTTAGCAGTGAAAGAAAAGAGGAAAGGTACCTAGTGATTACCATCCACTGTTTTACAAAGAAACTGTTGGATTGATTGTAACAATATACCACTCAGTCACGTGTCATAAAGGAAAGCATGTTTGGTGAAGCAAAAGTTGGATCAACAATTTCGAACAAAACATCAATTGAACATAAATTTTACTGGAAAAGTTCAAAGTGTACTGTACTAACCTTAGAATCGTTGATACCAGTGTTGATTAGACCAATTTACTAAACAAGTGGAACCAATGGAACGAAGACAGATTATTCAGTGTGAACATGTCCAAAATTTGAGGCTGAATTGACAAACTAACAGCATTCAATTCTAGTTTTATCATAATGACCAGATTGTTAACCTATATAATTATAAATAATCAGTGTAAATAAGTCCTAACTAAAATGAGAACTTGATGAAAATATTGCTTATTCTTGTAAACTCTACCTCATTATCAATGGACCTTAACTGATTGTCACCCAACGTGAGGTAACATTCCAAAGATACCTGAGAGATCTTAGAAATAAAAATGTCGTAAACGTTTTAGTAATGATGATACGACACCGGGTGAACCATCACAGTATATTAAGTTGTTCTTAGTAATGATTATACGACACCAGGTGAACCATCATAGTATATTAAATTGTTGTTAGTAATGATGATACGACACAAGGTGAACCATCACAATATATTAAGTTGTTGTAAGTAATGATGATACGACACCGGGTGAACCATCACAGTATATTAAGTTGTTCTTAGTAATGATTATACGACACCAGGTGAACCATCATAGTATATTAAATTGTTGTTAGTAATGATGATACGAAACAAGGTGAACCATCACAGTATATTATGTTGTTCTTAGTAATGATGATACGACACCAGGTGAACCATCATAGTATATTAAATTGTTGTTAGTAATGATGATACGACAAGGGGTGAACCATCACAGTATATTAAGTTGTTCTTAGTAATGATGATACGACACCAGGTGAACCATCACAATGTATTAAGTTGTTGTTAGTAATGATGATACAACACCAGGTGAACCATCACAGTATATTAAGTTGTTGTTATTAATGATGATACGACACCAGGTGAACCATCACAGTATATTAAATTGTTCTTAGTAGTGATGATACGACACCAGGTGAACCATCACAGTGTATTAAGTTGTTGTTAGTAATGATGATACGACACCAGGTGAACCATCACAGTATATTAAGTTGTTGTTAGTAATGATGATACGACACCAGGTGAACCATCACAGTATATTAAGTTGTTGTTAGTAATGATGATACGACACCAGGTGAACCATCACAGTGTATTAAGTTGTTGTTAGTAATGATGATACGACACCAGGTGAACCATCACAGTATATTAAGTTGTTCTTAGTAATGATGATACGACACCAGGTGAACCATCACAGTGTATTAAGTTGTTCTTAGTAATGATGATACGACACCAGGTGAACCATCACAGTATATTAAGTTGTTGTTAATAATAATGATACGACACCAGGTGAACCATCACAGTATATTAAGTTGTTGTTAATAATAATGATACGACACCGGGTAAACCATCAGAGTATATTAAATTCCTATTGTGGATTATATATAGACATAATTATACAAAATTCACTGAAATCACGAACTTAAAGCAAAGTTAATTAATAGTACAACAACATAGTACAGACTGTGTTAACGATTGAAGCATAAAATAATGTTGAAGATATATATCTTTTGTAAATCGAACATAAATAATTTCTAATTTTATTATTATACAAAGAACACAGCGTGTATATTTGTATCTTTATAACAAAAATAATAAATACATTGTATCATATCATACAACGTAATTGTAACGTAATTGTACGTGTTACATTGTAACATAGACAAAAATCTGTAAGATTCCCATTTTGGTATTCTAAATTCAGATAATTACAAAACAAAAAAAATTAAAATACGTACAACAAACCTTTGTTTATTATAGAACAGAATTTTAAGTACTGTCCTTGTAACAAGAACACGACTTTCACTGGGAGTAAACCAGTGATGGATCCAGAGAGGGGATGGGGGATGCATCCCCTCACTGACCATACCAAAATTGTGTACGATTACATGTAACTTGATATTTTGGAATAAAATCAATAAATGAAAATTCATAGTCATATATATTTCTTTTAATTGTTTCTAAATGAATTTCATGAATTTTACGTTGCACTAAAAAGGAAAAGTTTACTTCTGGTCAGGTTTAAGTCACTGTTACTTAGTCGATCATACTCCCCCTACCAAAAAAATCCTTCATCTACCCCTGTACAAAAACTGAAGGTTTGATTACATCTTTGTTGATGTAATTTATAAATATAATTTTAAGACATGGAGCTTAAAATACTTATTTTTTCAATAAACAGATAAAAAAGTACTGTTTACATTACCACAAACCGAACGATTTTCCCCTGCAGTACTTTCTGTAAAATGATTTTTTTTCTCAGAAAATGTTTACTTTTTCTAAATTTTTCAATACGACGCTATCTAAAACAATCCAGTGTTCGCTAACACTAATTACTAAGCCTCTCGCAGGTTTTAGAGTAACGTAATTGTTTCTCATTTCAAAAATGTAATTCAGATTTATAGAATGACCTTATGTGAACATAATATTTATACAAAACTTTATACCTACAAATCGTACTTGTCGAAGTATACGTGGAATATAAGGTGAGAAACCTTTTCATCCAAAATGTTGTTTTTTCTTCGCACCGTTTGGTTTTTATTTTAATATCTGGTCTCCTTAGTTACTCTATAGAAATATTTACTAATACTGTGATCCCGTTTTATTGTTGTCTTTCGCAGTTTGTATTGGTTGGAGCTGTAACAATGCTGGTGATTCAGTTTTGTAAAGAAATGGCGTAAGCAAAATAGAATGAAAATAACAGAAATATAAAACTGATAAGTGTGGGATAACAGTGGGAAAAGTTATAAAAATGAAAATATCCTTTTAAACTTAGTTAAGAAGTTGTACATAGAGTGTAAATAAAGGGTCGTTCTTCACGATCACGTGTATAACAGTTTGTTGGTGAAGATCTCAGAGTAACAAGTTTGATATGTGAAAATTCATACTGGTCATCTGATGATTTATATGTATATTTGTATTACATGAATATAAAAATAGAGAGAACTATAAAATGTTTCATGATTAGGTTAAAGTACACAAATAGATGCTGCTGAGAAAAAAAAAAGTTTAGAGTTGGAAGGATAATTAATTTACTCGCAGTGATAAAAACACTATACGATAGTGTGACACTCTAAAGAAAATGTGTTAAATGGGTTTTGTTTTTCTGTTTAATGTTACACATTTGTATAAAAAGCGTTCTATTACGAACCATTCAACAATAACACACCGTTACGTCACATGTTGATATGTATATGATAGTGTTATTAACTCATAACAAGTTAGTGTAGAATGTCCTGTTTGTTGTCAACATTTTCCACACCTGTTCTACAGTTATGTAAAGAGTTAATATTGAACTTTACTTCCATCCGTAGCTTTTCACACTCAACACGAGGAGTGCCCGTCATATACAGAAGACAGATGAACTGACGAGCAGACACCACGGTTCACAGTGTACGATGACCCGGTATGGCCAAACGTGTTAAGGCGTGCGACTAGTAATCTGAGGGTCGCGGGTTCGCATCCCCTAAGCATCAAACATGCTCACCCTTTCATCCGTGGGGGCGATATAATGTTACAGTCAATCCCACTATTCGTTGGTAAAAGAGTAGCCCAAGAGTTGGCGGTGGGTGGTGATGACCAGCTGCCTTCCCTCTACTCTTACACTGCTAAATTAGGGACGGCTAGCACAGATAGCCCTCGAGTAACTTTGTGTGAGATTCAAAACAAACAAACACAGTATACATAAAGTAATCGCATTCAGATGTTGACTACAGCTACTTTGAAAGTCGGTCTTCATTGGTGGTTGTTCAGTCTATCAAGTAATAAAGATTTGTTGACAAACACATCCATAGGCTTTAAGATAAGGGGTTAAAATTAATTAAAAAGATTAACTGTTTACTGTAGAATCTGGTCACATGTAAATAAACATGAAAGTCTGGATGGATTTCATATTTCATTGTGACTTACATTGAATAAATGTCACAAAATTATAAATTTTGAGTAAAATTGTTCGTACAGATTTATAATTATTTTTACTTAAAGTTTAACATTTGATAGGTGGGTGTGCAATCAACATCTGATAGATGTTCATAAGTCGTGGTAGGATAAAAAAACTGAAGTAAAACGACAGGCTAAAAACACGAAGAGCACAGAGCAATATGGTGATAGGTAGTTGCTTTGTCATAACTCACAAAGTATGTTTTAGTTCCAGTTGAGTTTTAACCCCATATCATGTACATGGTATTGTTCTGACTAAAAAGACATCTAAATCCATATTTGTTCATGGCTCCTCCGTATTTTCACGTGTGAAGACAGCAATTGCTGTCGCATTGACAAAACACAACGCCATCTAGTAGTAAGAGTTAATAGAATATGGTATTGGTCATGAAAATACAAAAAAAAAAAGTTGAGTGACTAATGGCTTTCGTTTGTACACCAACATAGTGAAGAAACAGGACACGAACAATAAAATATAAATATTCTTTCTAGGGATGATACTGATCTGGAATTCATACTTAAAGAAACCATCTACATCAAACAACTTTAACCAACACCAAATATCATGTAGTCTTCATTAAAATCGTTCCATTTAAAATATGAAGATTTTTTTTTTATTGTTAGTTATTAACTTTCTATATATTTTAGTTTTGATTAAATAATTGTTATTTCAGCAATGTATTTTAGTTATTTAGGTAGAAATAATGTATTATTTTTGTTTTGCTTTAAATAGTGAATGTGGAATATGTAAGATATTTTGCGCTACATATTAACAATTGCAGCATCATATAACATTCAGGATATATATTTTAGGTAAATCCAATATAAACAATTAATTTATATTTTCTAATCTCACTGACAATTCTTCTTAAACTTGTTGTTATTTGTTGTTAAGCACAAAGCTACACAAGGGGCTATCTGTGCTCTGCCTACCACGAATATCGAAACCCGGATTTTAACAGTATAAGCCTGCAGACATACTACTGTGCCACTGGGAACTCCTCTTAAATTATTTCAAGACTAAGAGTAATACTTTACTGTTTATTCTCTTACTAGACTGAAAAAGCAAGACTCAGTGAACGTGTCATCGACTTGGATGTGAACTTGTCAAAAATATGAAAAAGAGTTGGAACGTTCCTCTACGGACTTACATCGTTAAAACAGAGGTTCGATTCCACTCGGTGAATATAGTAAATAGCTCTATGTGGCTTTGTTCTAAGAAAACACACACACACGCGAAAGTTTTTTTCGCAAGTTGTCACCCTATTGCGCTATTTTATTTTACTTCCTGATGCGACAGGAGAATAGAACTTGTCTTATACTTACGAACTGCACCCCCGCTGGTACAGCGGTAAGTCTAGAGTTTACAACGCTAAAATCAGGGATTCGATTCCCCTCAGCAGATAGCCCGATGTGGCTTTGCTATAAGAAAACACACACACAAACTTACGAACTGTGTAAGATACAGAAATAATAGTAACTGGACGGACCGTAAGGTTTAATATTCAGCACTGTCAAGGACTTGGAAGCGATGTGAAAATAACAGATTTATGGCCAGTAAGAACCAGACCCACATTTTTTGCTTTCCCCGTTCATATAAAATCAGACTTGAAATACTTACTTGGAGGACTATAACAAGGCGTTAGTTACCATGTATTCCCTCTATAGGTGAGTATCGTCATGAGGACTGATGCAGAAGATAAGTGATTCCGAGTAAACGGAAAAGAAGCGCAGTAGCTTTGATGACTTTCCTATAAAAACAGTTATTTATTCTCTTCTGACATTTATTTTCCTTTTGAAAGCTATTTATGTTTCTTTCCAATAAAATCTTTAATACGTTTCGGGCACTTTTGTTTCTAGTGATTCTGAGGTTACGACTGATTTTTATTTTATAGATTTTGAAAACACCGGTGAATCCTTTAAGCTGTATCTATTTATTTTAATATTTAATCTTATATAACAGTCACAGCCTGAGATAACTTTTACTGTAATGAGTTAATGTGTTTTTTTAAGAATACACAGTTCTATAAATCTCTCAACATCTGGGGATTCTAATGTTTAGGAGTACATTAAAAGGTCAAGCTACTGGTTAAAAGAAAACAAAACAAACCTGAAACTGTTTACAGTTTTATCATCATGTTCGGGTGTGAAATATGTTGAGAAGTGGTCATTGAAGTAATCAATAAAATCTAAATAATTCAAAACAGGACAAACACCGGAACATTTTGAATTTCTATGTTACTACTCTTACACAGATAGATATAAAGTAAAAAATACATAAAAATACTTCACTAAATATGCTGATATTTTCCCATAGTTTTCTGGATACTCATATGTTTATTTTTCTTCAAATTTCAAAACAGTTTTTACCATCGCTGAGCTTGTTATTAAATCAGACAACCACTGATATCTACCTGACATGCGCGGTTTCTGTGGAATTGACCATACGTAGCTTTGTCATCAATATTCATCCAACGCTGACGGGAAGACAGTGTTTACCTTAAAAAAACAAAACAACCAACAACATCTCTATTTAAATTCCCGTCAGTCTATATCTATGTACATACTGTATATATAAATAGACACAAGTAGTAAATGGAGCGAGAAAGTGTATGAGAACCTACGTAAATTATTTATATATATATCAACTTGTAATCATTTGAGTCGAGGAAAGTAATGACGATCCATGTTTGTATATGTTAATGGTACAAAAGTCCGGTGTACTTCTCCACGCCACACCAAACATAATTGACCTTTTAGCCATGGGGACATTATAATGTGACAGTCAATCCCACTATTCGTTGATAAAATAGTAGACCAAGACTTGGCGGTGGGTAGTGATGACTACTTGCCTTCCATCTGGTCTTTCTGCTACATTAGGGACGACGAGCACAAATAGCCCTCGTGTAGCAGTGATTGAAGACAAATTGTAAGATTGTATAATAATGTAGAGTAAGTGTGTTAAATGAGTTTTGGGTTTCTATGTTTGATGTTCCATTTTTGTATAGTAAGTGTTCTGCTAAGAACAATTTACCAATAACAAACTGTTATATTTACATTCTGATAAATAGTGTTATTAATTCGTAACAAGTTAGTGTAGAATATCCTGTTTATCAACATTATTCATACCTGTTCTACTGTTGTTTAAAAAAGTTAATGTTGAACTTTGACTTCATCCGTATCTTTTCACACTCAACATGAGAAGTGAAGCCGTCATAAACAGATGACAGATGAACTGATGGACAGACACCACTGTTCACAGTATGTATAAAGCAAGTAGTAAATAATGTTCTCTTTACAATCACATTCAAATATTGTCTACAGCTGCTTTCAAAGTCGGTCTTCATTGACTGTTGTTGAGATCGAATTCTGTAACATCATAAAAGGGTAAGATAAGAAGTCTGTAAAAAGTAAACCACTAAGAGAATTGCACGAAAAACAAGGCTTGAGTATTTCGTATTTCAAGAAGTGAGAATTACTTAACAAATACAATAATAGGATTTGGAATTAGAAGCTCAGAATAATAGGTAAATTTTGTATTGTTAAAAATACGTCCATAGGGTGTGGGATTAAGGGTTAAAAACAACAGGTAAATTGTATACTGGGGATTCTCGTCAGACTTCACATATAAACAAACATGAAGGTCTCGATTGGTTTCTCACATCTTTGTGACTTACACTCAATAAATATTACAAAAGTATAAAGTCTAAAATATATCTGAGTAAAACTGTTCGTACAGATTTATAATTATTATTTTTATTTAATGTTGTATGTTGTTCAGACGTATCAGTAAAATAGTCAACCAGGCATGTATGTTGTACAGATAAACAAGTAAAGCTGTCAACCAGGAATGTACATTGTTCAGATGTATAGGTAGATTAGTGAACCAGGAATGTATGTTGTCCAGAGGTGACTGTGAAGCAGCCATCATGGCACGTATTGTCTTCAGAGGTATCAGTAAAGTAGTGAACCAGGCATGCATATTGTTCAGAGGTATTAGTAAAATACACAACCAGGAATGTACGTTGTTCAGATGTATAGGTAAATTAGTGAACCAGGCATGTATGTTGTCCAGAGGTGTCTGTGAAACAGCCATCATGGCACGTATGGTCTTCAGAGGTATCAGTAAAGTAGCCAACCAGACATGTACGTTTTTCAGATGTATCATAAAAGTAGTATACTAGTCATTATGTTGTACAGATGTACCAATAAAATTGTCAACCAGGCATGTATGTTGTATAGATGTATCAGTAAGAGTAGTGAACCAGCCATCTATGTTGTTCAGATGTATAAGTAAATTAGTGAACCAGGCATGTATGTTGCTCAGATGTTCAGGTAAAGTAGTGAACCAGGTATGTATGCTGTTCAGATGTTCATTATGTGTGTGTGTTCGTGTGGTTCTCGTGTTCTTACCAATCGACTTATATAATTAGGCCTAGATGTAAGCTTTTTCAGTAGCCAAAATGTACATCTTTAATATGGGTTTGCTTCTAAGCTTTTCGATCTAAGCGATAGTTCGTAAGTATCAGTCAGCAGGCCTAAGTATACATGCAAGTATCGTGGCAACAAGATTACTCTGTGACTGCATGTTTACAGCTTTCAGGTTCACGTAATCAAAGATTACCAATTTGTAAATTGAACAGTCCCCATAAGTGATTGCAAAAATCATTCCCCCCATTGGGTGTAAAAAAATATACGCCCCTGTGTATATGTGTTCTATAGATGTACCAGTAGTCTACCAGGCATTTATGTTGTTTAGCTGTATGAGTAAACTGGAAGACCAGGCATGTACATTCTCCAGATGTGTCAGTAACGTAGGTAACCAGGTATGTATGTTGTTCAGACGTGTCAGTAAAGTAGGTAACCAGGCATGTGTGTTGTTCAGACGTGTCAGTAAAGTAGGTAACCAGGTATGTATGTTGTTCAGACGTGTCAGTAAAGTAGCAAACCTGGAATGTATGTTGTTCAGACGTGTCAGTAACGTAGGTAACCAGGTATGTATGTTGTTCAGACGTGTCAGTAAAGTAGCAAACCTGGCATGTATGTTGTTCAGATGTTCAGATAAATTAGTGAACCAGGTATGTATGATGTTCAGATGTTCAGGTAAATTAGTGAACCAGGTATGTATGTGGTTCAGATGTTCAGGTAAATTAGAGAACCAGGTATGTATGATGTTCAGATGTTCAGGTAAATTAGTTAACCAGTCATATATGTTGTTCAGATGTTCAGGTAAAGTAGTTAACCAGGTATGTATGTTGTTCAGATGTTCAGGTAAAGTAGTTAACCAGGCATGTATGTTGTTCAGATGTTCAGGTAAATTAGGGAACCAGGCATGTATGTTGTTCAGATGTTCAGGTAAAGTAGTTAACCAGGCATGTATGTTGTTCAGATGTTCAGGTAAATTAGTGAACCAGGAATGTATGTTGTTCAAAAGTATCAATAGTCAACCAGACTATTTGCAGAAATTACCAGATTTTTAAAAATATATGGTAGTAGTTTTTATAGTAATGCCATGGAATTTAGATTAACAGTTTCTTATCATTACCCCCATGCAGTAAGTAAAGCCCTGTCAAGCATCATTATGTGTGTTAATTGATTAAGCTAATATCTTGTTGTGTTAAAAGGTCTTTAATTAGGATAATTTCAAAATATTTTGTAAATTTGTGCTGAAAATTTGGTAATGAATAATCAAGAAAAATCATTCACCTGTATGACTTTTGACTCCAGTGTAGCACGTGTACCAAAAATATTTGATAGTGTGGATTGCCACAGTCAAAATACAGAGGGTGAAAATTGCTAAACTATCGTACATTAATAACGCACAATGTGCCATGTAGTAGTTTGTTTTGGTCACCCAACAAACTACCATGCATTTTGATAAAGGAATACATACTTGAGAAATACTACACAGTTTTGTAGTTTGTGATAAACTGTTTAGAACTAATAAGGAATTTAAACAATTTTCAGGTAACATACACCTGGGATATAAAACATACTGTTATTGTTTATGTTAAGAATTTGCAGTGACTGTTACAAAATGTTGTAGTTGCTTAAAAGTTGTTGATGCACAAGAAACAATAATAATTTGAATGAGAAGCATTCATTCTGTGTGTTCAGTTTGAAAAGTCTGGTAACATTACCAGTGGCTTATTCTGCGAAGTTACCAAATACTGAAGGTATTGGTGCTACAGGTAATACTCAAAATCATTCTTTCTGTATTAGTGAGTTTCTTTTCTGATGTTTCATTCTCAGACAACTCTCTCAATGATGAGTTGTTTCTGCTAATGACTTGTTGAAAATGGATAGTATTTTCATATCCCAGGATATATTCCTATCGATCCCTGTTGTAATATAATGCTGAGAAGGATTTAAAATATCTGAGATTTTTCTCTCCAATAAAATTGTATTACTAATTACTGTGCGAGGATTGGTTGTATGTGATGTTACTGATACTTACCACCAATACGTCGTCAAATCATATACATCTTCCGAAATCTATTTACCTCAAGAAAGTGGATTTAGGAGAATTATAGTACCTGTGTAGTTGGCTGAAGATGGATAGTTTTCTTTCCTATCTCTGATGATCACAATAAAATAATTTATATTAAACCACGTCATTACAAGGAAACTGAAGATTTAATTGGAATTCTAAACCAGTTAGTGAAATTACTTCATGAATCCAACAAATATTATGTATTTTGCTACGATTCATACACGAGATTGATCGTATGCATCTCTACATACTGTTAATGTATTTGGTAGACTCTGTGTTTTCTCAGATATTGTGCAGCCTAGTGTTGTTGATGATGCACATATAATACTGTTATAAATCGTTCAAGTTAAAGAACATGAAAGAGACATGACAACTGAAACATTTACAGATTCTCCTTATAGACCTGTTTCTAAGCAAATTTCTCATACTATTGAGATCAATATAAAAGATGACAAGGATTGGCTTATTCCATTGAACATAACAAAGTCATGATAATACTAAACTTTTGTCATCTATGATATTATGAGAGCACCTTACCATCACAAACCAACCATATATGATTAATATTGCAATTACCCAGTGAAAAATTATAGTTTGTCATATTTTGCTGATAGTCAATGGCATTGAGGTCATGGATTGAATAACCTTTTCAGAAGAAAGGAACACAAGCTGTTTAGTAATGTGTAAATTTATTGTCAGGTGTCACAAAAGGAAAATATCAAAATGATGAGTAACACAAGGAACCTTGATTAGAGATATTAAACAGATAGCTCTACTTAATAACAAGAGGAAACAGAAACATTCCATATTCAAACACATTGATACCAAGAAATGAAAAACATTGAGTCCAAAATATCTTGAACCAAGAAATGAAAAACATTGAGTCCAAAATATCTTGACAAGCAATGTTACACCTGCTGCCAATGAAAGTCCTGTCAGTATAGACAGACTGAGTTAGAATTATTTTATCTCCTTCTCATGCACCCATGATCTGGGAAGACCAGTTGGTAATATATTATCCTCTATCATTAGTGACCTCTCGAAGCGCCTTCCTTTACGTGGTGAATGGATCTCCCAGAAAAAGTTTGGTAATTTTTGTTTACCTCCTCTGATGCCTGAACATCCATTCACGTGTTTTACATCCGTGAAGAGAAGGTAGGTGACTGGGGTACTGCAACACACCAATTTGACTTTGAATTCTTGAAGAAAGGGACCCCCATGTTTGATTGGCTGGGTCAACTGAGTACCAGTACCGGGAATCCTCGATGGGTGTTGTGGGCATTACGTCTGATGCTAGTATTTTGTTATAGTGCTCACGAAGCCCTAGCATTGATATGCATCCTAGTGCATTCCCTCACAAGACTCCATGGTGGGGAGTATCAGTGGGCATTGAATCTTTTTCGTTTTCTTATGAATCCCTCACTCCTAAATGAAAATAAAACCGTAAAACAACTAACTGGTAAGCGACCACATATCTCTGAAGAACGCTGTTCCACAATTACGATTCAAGTAGATTTTTGTGGCTCATTTTCTAATTTTACATCCGTTGAATGAGAAATCATTAAGGCAAATGTACACTTTTCTGTCCAAGAGGAATTAAAGAGGCTTGCTGGCTCTCCCAAATCAGTCAATGAATTATGTTCTGGAGACATCTTGGTTGAAACATATATACCACACCACAGTGAACTTCTCATGAAGTCAAAAGTTCTTGGGAACGTACCTATTGAGGTTACTCCCATGCCACTTTGAAGTCCTCAAGAAGAGTTATCGTAGAAAGGAATTTGAAGAATATCCCTGAGTCATAGATACTCGCTGGTTTCTCCAGCCAAGGAGTTTCTGCTGTACAACATATTAGGGACAAAAGTTCAAAGTTCCATCCCTAATCTAAGTGAAGTTCAGCTGGTACTCCAAACTTAAAAAAATTTGAATTTCCTTCCTAGTTTCTGATTCCTTCTTATAAGCAGTGCATGCTTCTCATGCTTTTGTTAAACAGTTTTATGCATCATACATCATTTGAACTTTTAAATTCAGTTTAATTGAATATAATCACAGAAAATATCAAGATATTAAAAGTAAAAATAACAGCGACAAAATTTTACACAGATTCATACTTTAAACTTCTCTCCCTAGTTCAAAAGAGGTATTATAAACATAAAGGGAGCTATTAAAGTTCTCCTTACTTAAGGGTTAAGAATAGATAAATTCAACTGTGTAAATACGAAAGTATAATATTGCAACAACAAACTTTACTTTCAACCACTATTTCATTTATTAATTTTAAGAAATACTCTATGGTTTTAGTTTCAGTGGGTGACTACCACAAAATCTTCTGATGCTTTGTTCTCTTTATATGTTAACTCATATCAATACTTTACATTTTTTACTCAAAAAATAAATATGCTGGTTAAATATCCACAAATACCAAACATTAGACAAAATGAAAGTGTAGTGATATTTTATTTAGTCTTTACAATAATTTTACTAGAAATTGTACAATTTTTCTTCAGAATGAAAAGTTGAGATGTATAATTTTAAATCATCAATTTTTAAATCCAAGTCTATAACTGTTCAGAAAATCAAATTCATAGAAGTTATTCATAGCTGTACATAAAGCCATGTTTAAATGTTAATGTAAGGAAACTTGTTCTAATCAATACTCACCATCAATATAATAAAAAGGGAGGAAAGAGAAACTGTCAGCTATAGAGTTTCTTTTTTGTTAGTGGAAATATTAATATTCCTTTACTGTAAACGTATTTCCAGTAGGAACTTGCCTCCTTTCATAGAAGTAGCCATTGTCTTATAGTGCCGCCCTCTATATGCTATTTTTTCCATGCTGCAGGAACATAAAACGAACATTAAGATGTAAACAGTTCGAATTTTGTGTTATTTCTACGTCACATTTCGTTCTAACTCAACATAAAAAAGTCTATGTTTTTGAGCAGAAAGGTTTGAGTTGCATATATCAAATTATTTCGTATATGACAATACGTGTGTGTTTGTGTGTGTTTTTCTTATAGCAAAGCCATATCAGCTATAACCAAGAGTATATTTCACTAGGATCAGCCTTAACTGTAATAGCTATGTAACTAGTAAGCTTAGCGTGCTCTGTATCTCAGCTGATATGTGGGACACTCACCACAAGGCACAAACCGAGATATGGATGCATATATCGGTCAGCATGTTAAATAGTAATAGTCACAATGTCACCTTTTTCGAGTGTTATTTGGATGATTTCAAAATATGCTTCTTTCCTTCCCACACATGGGGGAATGCCTTACGTATATATCCGGGCTACCAATAAATAACTATGGGCATTAAGTACTGTAAAGTACTTTAGCTTTAACTAAACTCAAGCAAAACGCACGTAAGTTACAGTATTGATTTATTATATCTTCGCGGAACACAGGCTAAACTAGCGTTATATCTAAAGAAGTTAACCTATACGTTTCGGTTTTTGTTATTCAAATTATTTTGTATTCTTCTTGAAATTCTGTATTTAAAGAAGTACTGGCACTGTAAAGATACTAATTTGACAAGAAATGTTTCGTGAGTCTCTGCTAATATTGGGGTTACTTGTAAGAAGGATTTATGTGAATGTTTTATCGTTGACACCTATCTAATGATAGTGCAAATAATTATGGAACTATAAAGAGAAATGATTTATTTGCACCAAGTGTATATGTAGATAGTACATGGACATTGCCCTGAGTAAGTGCGGGTTACTCTAGCCCTCATGTACAATGTATAAGTACACTTGACAGTTGCTAAAACAAAAAAAGGAGGAACAGGTTGACGAAACCTGACCCTCCTGGATGTATAAACACTAATCCCAATTAACAATGAGAGAGAGAGAACCTCCTTGGTGACTTATTAAACATGTCAACTTCTTGTTTAATATATTGCTCATGTATCTGAATTATGGATAAGGTTGGACGACTTACAGTATTTTAAAAAGCTTTTGATAAGGTGATTTTAACAGTGAAATAATTATTAAGTTAGTATATTCTTATAAGTTTAAGTAAAGGAAAAATTAAAACTCCATCAACCACAGTTACAACTTAGGTTTATTAATCTCAAAAGAAATAATTAGTGTTTCTTCCTGTTCGTACTTTCTGATTAATTCTAGTAATTAAAATATTGTTATATCATGATAAGATAGCAAACAGCTTGTCAGTATAAAAAGAAAAGACTATAACTAATGTTGAACGTTATTATCCTTTATGGTAGTTAGCAAACTAGATACGTGACCAGTTTGTCAGCAAGAAGACAGAAGCTACAATTAATGGTGAAAGTTAGCAAGTTACCTAAGCGATGATGATGTTTCATTGTAGAATACATAGGAATGTTAGTTTGAATATTCATTCCAATTCTGTTAGAAACTCCCATGTGTTCCAAGTATTTGTAAATAGCCAAAAGTCTCGACTATTTCGCTGGCTACCACATGTATGATATTTGAACGTTCGAAATATGTCTAAATAAGCTCATTTTAAATAAATGAACATTGTATTGCATAACCATTTGTTTCTTGATTGTAAACCACTGAATACTGTTAATATCATCAGTCATCTAAGGTTTAATTTTGTCTGCTGTAAAAACCAAATTAATCAGGTGTCGTAAATAATGTATTACATGAATAACATTCTGCAATCCATTTGTTATGATAATTGAAATCTTGCTAGCTATATGGTGTGTAGCCTTTGTATAGATCATTAATAGTATTATGTAAAACGCTCAGTTTAGATCAAGGAAAGGCGTCAAGATACATATACTCCACACAAAACTATTTAATATTAATATGTTCAAGAAACTGAGTGATTATATCAGGCTAATTTAGTAGATCTATCGATCTACTAAGTCTCTATAACAATCAATTTAAATATTTGGTGACGTGTTTTGCTGCATTTTCTAAATAAGCATGGGCTATTCTACTTAAACGTAATGAGTACAACTCTTGATAACAGAAACTCCCCAGAGAATGAATGAAAATTCAAGCCTTTACAGAAATCCCAACGTTTTCCTCCTTGCTTTATTCAAATCGCTCTTAACAAGTAATTGGGTTACAATCCTTCTTATGGATAAACCACATAAATAATATTAACACAAACATTTAGCTAAGAACAAACTATGCTGGGAGTTTAACTGGTAAATATAATGAAGCAAGGACAGGTAACATAAGAATATATAAAACATACATTAGACCCGTCATTGACAACACCCTTGTGTAAATTAATTGAAACAAATGGTCATTTTACAATATTTTCAGCATAGCTGCCGGTGTTGGTTCGCTGGACCCGTTGAACTTCAAAAAGTTAGCAAGTCTACAGATATAAATCTAACTACGTATTATTTCATAATAATAATAAGAGTTTCTTAAAAAGAATGATGAGGAATTTTATTAAATGATATAACAATATTTTAATTACTAGAATTAATCAGAAAGTACGAACAGGAAGAAACACTAATTATTTCTTTTGAGATTAATAAACCTAAGTTGTAACTTGTTTTATCTAATTGTTTGTGTATAGAAAGTGCTAATAAACTGCAGTTGTAAACCTCTAGTTAGTCCCTACCTGTTCGTTAAGAGCATCTCTTGTTTTTCTGCAGAGGTGTTATTTTGCTTGTATAAATACATTTTAAAAATATTGCAAGAAAGAACAACTACATCAAAAGTAACAGTAGCCTTAAAGTGAGCGGGTTGGTAATTCACGTAAGACAGAAGATTACCGCAACAGTCGAGCCACAAATATACAACCACAATTAAATAGAATAAGTGAATATTGTCAAAAATATAGAATCAAAATAAACACAACTAATATTATTCACAAAGTTAACTAAACAGAAAAAAGTACAACCACAGATCTATGTGAATGGGGCATTCCTTCAGACTACTACATCTGCAAAATGTTTAGAACTAACATTGGACTCTGAAAATTAAACACTTTGTAATGTTCCAAATATATATAAATGTCCCTGGTCAAATATCTCTAGGTTTTCGATTAATAAGCTTTTATATTAGCTACTGAAAATTATAGTGTTATAACTGTAGCAAACCTAGTTTGCTATGATATGGCTGAAGGTATTGATATTTAAGTTACGTCCCCTAGTGGCATGTCTGCGCACTTATACTACTGGAAACTGTGTTGGGCAGAGCATAGATAGCCCTTTGTGTATCTTGTGTTTAATAATAAACAACCACAATAGTAAAGTCAAACTACAAACAATACAAAATACACTACTTATAACAGCTTATAAAGTACCCAGAACTGCATCATGTGAATTCATGCATAAATACACACACATAAAAACAATAACAGATAGACTCATCTGTCTCTTTTTCCCGCTGCAGAGAAATTGTGGGATATGTTTTTGAATGTGTAAATGTTTTAACACAGTTCTAACTTAGGCTGATTTTATTTCCCGTAAAACAATTTAAAGAATTATATTTGTTCACTTATCCTTTGTAAACAAAGGATCAGAATTTTCCCTGATGTGGGTTTTCCTCTGGGTAACACACATCGCCAAAACAGTGCTACAAAATTATACAACGTTTATTTAAAGAAAGAGAGAGAGCTATTTGAATAAATGGATCGTTTGAATTTGTATTGAGGCTAATATTTTCATTCATAATATGTGCTAATAAGGGCTATCTGTGCTGGCCGTCCCTAAATTAGCAGTGTAAGACTAGAGGGAAGGCAGCTAGTCATCACCACCCACCGCCAACTCTTGGGCTACTCTTTTACCAACGAAAAGTGGGATTGACCGTCACATTACCGTTTTACGTAACAGAAGTGTGTCTTACTTTCAGCGAGGCCCGGCATGGCCAAGCGTGTTAAGGCGTGCGACTAGTAATCTGAGGGTCGCGGGTTCGCATCTCCGTCGCGCCAAACATGCTCGCCCTTTCAGCCGTTATAAAGTGACGGTCAATCTCACTATTCGTTGGTAAAGAGTAGTTCAAGAGTTGGCGGTGGATGGTGATGACTAGCTGCCTTCCCTCTAGTCTTACACTGCTAAATTAGGTTCATTCATCCTTGATGGATGCCAGCTTCTGGAATAAAACATTCTGAGAAGGTCCATTCAACATTAACTCTACATATTCTGTTTTTCAGAAAGTTTGATAGCCAGTGAATAATTCCCCACGGTAGTCCCATTTCTTGCTTTCGGAACCGGAGACCGTTATGCCATACAGTGTTGATGTTATGTATCTCCAAGAATGTGGAGAGTCTCTCACTGATTATTCTCTCAAGAATTTTGCCTACACAGCTGGTCAGGTTGATATATCGGTAGCTATTTCGGTTATTGTAGTTTATTTCGGTTATAGTAATTTCAGTAATTTCAGCCTTAGCACGTAGCTTTGTGGTTGTACTATGATTCACTATAGGAAACATCGGAATTACCTGGTACTGCGTCGCTGTTGTATTAAGTTTAATTACAGGTGACAATAATATAAGTCTGTGGAATTATTATAAATATATTTAAAGACATTATCGGCTTATGTTCCCAGTATAACTACATACGGGTCTGGGACATTTCGTTACGTCGCGAGTAATTGTTTATGATTGATTACTTTTGATACTAAATTCATCATTACCATTTGAATTCTTGAAACATGTTTTCCAACAAATTCAGGAGTTATCTAAGAGGGTGACTTCACTCAGATTTATAATTATTTGAACATGAATTTTCATAGATTACAAAACCTGATAAAACTACGGTAAAGAGTTGTAATAATAAATATATTAATGTAATTGATTAACTTAATTGTCAAGGTTTTATTGGCATTTTCAAACAGGTTTATTCACAAAACCTCACTATGAAATATATATTTTACTAATAACAAAGTGCATTCTCTGAATTTGTATGCCCACATCGTCATTCAAACATTTACGTTCAAAGTTTACAATAAATTATAAATTTTTAATTATAAGCTTCACATTTTCCGAATCCATAAAAGCTGTGTTACTGTGCTTATTGTTTATTTCAAAGTTTATCCAATATTGCATTATTTCAGGATCAGACCTAATAAATTCATTTAACGTTTCACGAACAACGTTTCTCCTCCTCCCACCCGTTTCTTCTGAGTTTTTCCTCTAGCATTATATATTTTATTTGCGTTAGATATCTTCTCACACTTCTTTGTCAGATTTGCCATTTCGTTGATTTCATTTTAAATATCTTATTATAATATTATTAATGCATATTTTTCAATCTTACTCTATATAGCATGAGGGCACATACACAATATTTCTTACCTACTTTTATCTAGTATACTGAACTTTTGAAGTTTAATTTTTTTTCAAAACAAATAGCGTATGCACAATTTCAAACATTTTCCCCTTTTTTCCACAATAGCGAGCTCTTCAAAGCTAATTTTCTTTCACTCTAGTTTCATGTTTTGCTGGATACAAATTTCGCACAAAGCTACACGACAGCTATCTGCGCTAGTCATCCCTAAGTTATCAGTATAAGGCTAGAGGGAAGGCAGCTAGTCATCACCACCCACCGCCAACTCGTGAGCTATTATTTTACCAACGAATAGTGGGATTGACCATCACATTATATCGCCCCCACGGCTGAAAAGGCGAGCATGTTTAGTGCAACAGGGATGCGAACCCGTGACCCTCAGATTACGAGTCGCACGCCTTAATTCACCAAGCCATGCCGGGCCTCAATAGTTTCGTTTTAAAACAGAATGAATGTGAAGATCCTGTATAGCATGTTTAAAATGGTACTATGAATGTGAAGATTCTGTATAGCATGTTTAAAATAGTACAATGGATGTGAAGATCCTGTATAGCATGTTTAAAATAGTACTATGGATGTGAAGATCCTGTATAGCATGTTTAAAATAGTACTATGGATGTGAAGATCCTGTATAGCATGTTTAAAATAGTACTATGGTTGTGAAGATCCTGTATAGCATGTTTAAAATAATACTATGGATGTGAAGATCCTGTATAGCATGTTTAAAATAGTACTATGGATGTGAAGATCTTGTATAGCATGTTTAAAATAGTTCTATGGTACAAGAACTCGGTAGATCTTGCTTCGTAAGTGTGTTTAGCAAATGAATGAGTGCGAATATCCGATATCGTGACTGTTTAAATAGTGCAGTGACGTGTTTGTGTTTTTATAGCAAAGCCACATCGGGTTATCTGCTAAGTCCACCGAGGAGAATCGAACCCCTAATGTAAGCGTGTTAAATCCGTATACTTACTTCTGTACTACCGAGGAACTGGTGCAGTAATAGGAGAAGTTTGTTGGAGGATCTTCCTTCATAGACCATGAAGTAATCGTTTATCTGACATGATTTCGAACCCGGGAAGGTTCTATTGATGGCCTGAGACACTGCCAGAGTCATGCCTTCCAAGTTTGATGCACTTGTATAATTATGCAGTGGAAATTTATTTATGTTCCAGTGTAACTTTAACTTTTATTATTTTGAGCTATTTAATTTCAGCCCTGTCAGGTCATCAGCAGCCACCATAATCTTACGTACAAACCTAACTTGTGAGCTCTCCACATTTACAGTAGATACGTAGATAAAATCTTCAGATATCTCATGTCTAAGTTATAGAACTAACTAAGCTTTTAAGTTTCTTCAGCACCATAGTTGTCTGACCAAACACATTAACTATCCTTAAGAAAAAGGTTTTGATGATACTTTTTGTTATAAGTTGATGACATCCTGGATGTCTTCTGTATTAAACCATTGTTTGAATCAGAAGGTATATTATCTTCAGAAGGGATATTATCTTCGCATCTGGCCTTTAAGCTCATATTAGTGAAATATTAAGCAGTTTTGTATATTTTTTTTTAACTTACTTAGTTCTCTCCTAATTGCCAGAGGTAAACATAATCTTATATTTCATATAGATGTGCTGTATTTCATTCAAATAATCAAATGAAGTAGGCATTAGTTTAGTATTTGATCTTGAGAGTTACAGGTGAAATTTTACATAAATATGCCATTTTTGCAAGGTTTTGACATATGTGTGAATACACACTTGCATCTTGTTTCCATTGTATCTGTATTGTGCTTGCATTCTATCATTATTTCCATTAAAGCGCGTGTGACAAAACCCTTTTTATTTTCTCTCAGGTTCTTATGTGGCACTAGACCATAGAGGTGAATCAACCAATTCATCTAAACACAGAAGGGAAGATGATGAAATTTCCCAGTGTATTATTTACGAAGAGGACGGAAAAGTACCTCTTCGCCCTTCTCCATCAGAAGTTGGAAAGGTTAGACAAGTGAAGATTACCAAAGGAAGACAAAAGTTTTAAGTTACAGATTCAGTTCATGTTATTGATAGTATAACTGGACTTTATGAACGTTGTGACAAGGGAGATCTTATCAAATAACATGAAGTTTGATTTTGCAGATTCACAGCTGGAAGCAAGCTGCAACGGCTGATAATGGTCTGAAGAACCTGAAGCAATGAGACAAAAGCCAGTAAAGCACAGTTCAATGCCTTCGTTTGTCCTGCATTCTGAGTAAGTTTTGTCAAACACTGTGGAAACACAAACCCATATATAATGTAGTTTGTTGAAATATTGCTTTCTGTGTGTGTTTTCTTCTTCTGTTATAAATAATAGAAAGATATGGAAACATTACTAACTCTGTGTATGTTTATTTTTCTATTATCAACAATGTAAATAGAAATACTGCTATCTTTGTCTATGTTTATTCTCCGTTATTAATAATGTGAGCCATAGAGAAGTGCTAAGAGTGATTGCTTATTTTTCTGTTATTAAAAATGGAGGCTAAAGATATACTGCCATCTATAGAAACATTGCTACCTGTGTGTAGATTTATCATTCTGTAATTAATAATGTTAACTATAGAAATCTGTGTGTATGTTAACTATAGAAACATTTCAATTTTGTGCATGTTTATTCTTTTATTACTAATAATGTGAACTATAGAAACACTGGTGTGTGTGTTTAACTATTATTAGCTCAGGGAAAAACCAGATAGGTTTTTTTCCTTGAGAAAAAATTATAGAATTGTTCGTCATGTGTATAGTTAAAACGTACTGTGACAAGTCCCATGTGAAATGCAACGATCTAAAACCTGTAAGACAGATAGGTGAAAATTTTTCTTGTAACAGTTATCTCCACGGTCAATTACCTGTAAAAGATCTTAACATAGTATTCAATCTTTAATTCATGCCTGAGGTGGTAAAGTCAAAAACGTCTATATATAGAAGTGGTTCATTATGTGGTTTTGCTTCCCCATTTCAAACGAAAAATATGTACGACTATTTTAACTGACTCTTTCGTTACGTCAATACCATCTAGTCCTGCTGTTTATTCAGCTGTTTGTCAGTCAATGAACGGGAACAACATGAATGTCTGAAATTATTTTATTTTAAAAAGTAGTTACATCTATAAAGAAAAAACAAACAAACTTATACCATAACATGAGTTTTGTTGAAGCTATATATCCCAGATTTGATATAGGAAGGTAAATATTTTAATAAAATATAAATAATTAGCGTAAGAGGTCTTAAAATTATTATTGCGTTAAACTATAGTAACTTTATTAGTGTTGCGTACTATACGATTCCAGCAGGTAATTCTCCAACATATAGCAGACTCGTAATTTACCTCAAACGCTTTTTTAAAATATAAATTTAAACGTCTATAATGAAGTGAATATTCGTGTCATACGTGTGTAGAGTAATATTTACTTGATTTTTCTTTTAATGTTAACATATTTATTCGGTGTGATGTGATACATATTTTGGAAGGTTAAACATACATGTGACGGTATTAAAACAGAAATAACTGACACAATACATAGTTTTCTATGGATGTTCTTTTTTTTACAAAAAGAGATTTGTGCTTTATATGCCTGTTTGTCCTTGTTGAAAATTACCCAACTTCCCGGTTTCTGATTATCATCAAACGTTCAGGATCTCTGAGTATACTCTAGTTTATTTATTTTATAAAATTAGGTTTTAGTTGTAATTTGTTAATGTGCCCATAAAACAATGAATGACACACCTATTTTAATGGGCTGACACACACTAGAGGATCGAAACAACGCCTTTCATATAAACATAGATGAACATTTGCTCATCATACTATTAATGATTCCTCGCAGAAAGGAAAAGAGAAGCAAAAACCAATGGTTTTATATATGTATATACTTCCATCGATTAGGGGTGGGAACACGTAAACACAACAAACCTGTCCTTTTTTATTTTGTAGTCGGAACTCCATATCGCCTCTGTTTTGAACGAATACCACTTTACACGCATTGTGTAGGAGATTTCATGTTCCGGTACTACTTTATTTATCGCTAAGACATTGCATATACACCTAATTTTACCGTGTTAAAAAATGTATATCAAACTGTATTATTTTATTAAATAAAAAAGACAAGAAGCACTTAGCTTAATTAGTTAAACGTTTGCAACTTTTGTTCTCAATTACAGAGTATGGTTAGAAATATTAATATTTTCCTTAATTTCTTGTAGATATTCTAATTGAATTTTAAAATACAATGGCTAGCTTAGATTAATTTGTTTAGTTTGTACAATTGTTTGTGTGTATATATATTTCTAATTTTCTTATGTGAGACTAGCGAATTGAGACCTAAGACTGATACACGGTGTATCTCCACCACAATGTGTGTTCTATTTCTACAGTAACCTCAAAAACCCACGATACATTTCATAATCCTACGTTGTAGTTTGTGCCCTGGGATTCTTTCTTAAAATGTGCAAAGTATTTTATTTCATGTTAATGTGTTTTGGTTTATGGTCTTAAAAATTTGTGGTTATAATATACATATACTAATACACCCACACACATATATATAATGGGGTTACGTTTGTTAACCATATTGCTTTTTTATATTAAAAGCGTTATATCTTTTTATTAACATTGGAAACTTTGTAAAAAAATCATGTTTAATAATAATACTAAACATTTTAAATACAATAAAAATCATTTACATAATAAATAACTGTCTAATAAGTTTAAAACTAGCATAGGTTACTGCCGTTAGGTTGTCTCTCTTTGTGATGGATGTTTCAAAATAGGGATGACGTAACACTGTCTCACAAATGTGAAACAACGTGACTCCACAGCCGGAGGAGATCCTGAAAAATGTAATAAGTAAAAAATTAATATAATGTAACGAACAACACCTGCAAGGCATTGTTCAAGCAAATGATTTTTATATTATTGTAGGCTATTTTGATGTACAGACATATCATATCTAGTTCCTTAGTTACATTTTTTTTCAGTATTCACTGTATTTCAGAGTTTCTTCTTAAAATTTTTCAAGAGAACTACTAAGTTTTGTCCTTTTAGTTATACACCGGACCGATGAGTCACCTAGGTAATCATGTGTATCATCCGTTAAAAGAAGACCGTGTAGCATGAAAAACATTATATGCATAAAGAGTGATCTGCTCTGGCGGCAAACCGTGTGATAACTCAAGGTTGTGACACCCCTTGTTGTTATACGAGTAGCCCATAGTCAAGTGACTGGCACGTGCATTTGTTTTTATTTGTTTAAGAGGATTTACCTAGCCAAGTTCTACGTGATCTACTACCTTGCTCTTGTAGCTTATGTCCAAACACTCGAACAGACTCGCCTTTTCTTGATTCATATTTCGTAATTGTACCATGATTGTGCTTGGCGTTTCTCGTTTACCATATTCCTCTGTTAGCATACGTGTTAAAAACTGAAAAACTACAGTTTTACGCAATGCCTCAATCAAACGTTTTGCTTTTCTTGCTGTTCTTAGTCTCAAGATGTCTGATTTCTATGCGTCAGTCCAACCAGATATTCTAACAGCTTCATTTAATGCATCTACAAAACTTTCGACATCCTCGTCGAGCTTACAGTGAAAAAAAGGTATCGTGCAGTTAAGTGTGTAGTGCCTCATGAACCTACTTGAGTGGGTAGATCTAGCACAGCTCCAAAATTTTCATCATACCTTCTGGTAGTAGTAGTGTTTAGTGCCTCACGAACCTACTTGAGTGGGTGGATCTGACACAGCTTCCACATTATCATCAGCCCTTTTGGTAGTAGTAGTGTTTAGTGCCTCACGAACCTACTTGAGTGGGTGGATCTGACACAGCTTCCACATTATCATCATCCCTTCTGGTAGTAGTAGTGTTTAGTGCCTCACGAACCTACCTGAGTGGGTGTATCTGACACAGCTTCCACATTATCATCAGCCCTTTTGGTAGTAGTAGTGTCTAGTGCCTCACGAACCTACTTGAGTGAGTGGATCTGACCCAGCTTCCACATTATCATCATCCCTTCTGGTAGTAGTAGTGTTTAGTGCCTCACGAACCTACCTGAGTGGGTGTATCTGACACAGCTTCCACATTATCATCAGCCCTTTTGGTAGTAGTAGTGTCTAGTGCCTTACAAATCTACCTGAGTGGGTGTATCTGACACAGCTTCTACATTATCATCAGCCCTTCTGGTAGTAGTGGTGTCTATGCCAGCAGTAGCCACAGTTACTTATTTAATATTATTTTCTACTCACACTACTTATAGAACCTTAAACTAACTTCTCTACCTCAACTTCTTTCTTTACTTTAACCATCCTCTTGTTACGTACTCCAAAAGTATCCTCCAAGACTTCACCAATCACGTAACGCTGAGGAGGCAGGCCGAGTGGTTGGTTTAGCTTAGGTGTTGGAACTTCGACTGACAGTACGTGTTGTTACACGACTTATTTATTTTTAAGTGAGGATGTAGATGATACTAACTCGAGACTAATTGTCTTCCCTCTAGTCTTACACTGCGAAATTAGGGACGGGTAGCGCAGATAGCCCACCTTTAGCTTTGCGTGAAATTCAAACAAAACCACGTCGATAGAACAGCAGAATTAGTTATCATAAAATGGTTAATAAAGAGAAATTATTGTTAATCAAGAGCTTGAAACCATTGATGTTGAATATAAGTACAGTTGGGATTTCAAAGGTATTAAAGATATACCGCTGATGTATTTTCAAGGTAACTGATGGGTGAATAATCTTCCAAAACTGATATTTCTCAAATACAGTTGACAAACTTACCGATAGATTAGACTCGATATTTATTTTTAGTATTTTAAACGATTTATCAACTGAGTAATTAAGAAAGATAAGCGGAAACACTAAATATTTTAAAATCCTGTATGGATATAGATTGACGTACCGTAGCGAGTAGAAGACAACTAAAACACAATTTATAGATACATAACATTGAGTAGGAAACTGTCCAATGACTTTGTACTTAGTTATCGAATATTCAGTACGTTATCTCAGTAAGTCAACCACTTGACCATTGTACAGGTTATCCAGGGTTCGATACCAGCCTTACTAGTAAGTGATGTAGGGGTGAAGTTTGTAGAGCACTTTCATAATGTACGACAGCTAATATCACATAAAAATAAAATTACCACACCAAGAAGCTTTATTCCAATGAGAGGACAAGACTTTATTTTAGTAACACACATACTAAAACATATAAAATCTTAAATTCATTTGAAAAATTAAACTTGAATAAAATTCTGTGTTTCTTCAGACAGAACAGTGTAAAAATAATACATATAGTGTCTTCTTCACGGAGAATAATAGAATAATCAAGTATGTGTTGATAAACCAGGAAGCTACGGAGGGAAAGAAAAGACGGCAATACATTGCTTCTAATTGTACTACAGTTGGTCAGCTACAGAAATGATACACGTAAAGCAATGTTTCTAATATTGTATTTTTATATTGTACTGATTTCTGATTTGAGTAGCAATAAAGATATGGTGAATAATGGGATATTTTTAATTTTATATTATTGGACTAAGTAAGAAATAAAAACCAGTATAAATAAAGAGAGCCAGCACAATCATAATAAACAAATTTTATCATGAACCACAGTAGTGTTTCGTAAAATGGATCACAACAAAACCGTATAAAATGTGACGACGAAAAACACCTTAAATAGTAAATATTCAATTCAGTTCAAACACTTTAAACCCTTTGTTGTTTATTACTAAGACTATACATATATAAAAATATGTAAAAAATAAAAGCAGTACAAAACGACCCATTTAAAAATGTTAAATATAAGGTGAAAGAAGAATTATCAGCCCATAACAGATAAATATATTTATATGTAACATGTAGATATTAAATGCTTTCTACATTATACACTTGGTCACCTCTAGTGGCACAGCCGTGCATCTACTAATTTATAACGCTAGAAACCGAGTTTCGATACCCGTGGTGCCCATGTAATTTTCTGTTTAATTCTAAACAAACGGTGTTTTTAAGCAGCCAACCCCTATATTATATATGAAGAGAAGTAGTAAATAAATCAATACACATAATATCAAATTTTATTACACACATGGTAAAATAATTACTTTAAAATACACGAAGAAATATTTATAGTGACATTTTAGTCTTACATGTTTTATTTGAAATACTGCTGTTGTACTTATAAAATGTTATACTCACGTAGTGGAGGTTGTGTCTTGTATATAGTTTTCCTTTACTATACATACATAATGTCGCTACACGGCAGCTATTAATGTTCACTATATTCTCAAACAAATCTCCATCTGCAGTTTAACATTTTATATTTCAAACAAATGCGATCAAATAGTCAATAGTACAGTAAATAATCACGAACCGTATCAACTAGGTATTAGTTATGTATATTATCATTACAATGTATAAAGTTTGCTACCTGCAAATAAACGCCATAAAATAATTAGGAAAGAAAGTTCATTTTGAAAACACCAAATATAAACAAAGGTAAAAACATGGAACCAAAATAAGGGTTTCTAGTTTCAGTAAATAATGTTTACAGTATATCCAATCCGGTTTCCTTGTTTTGTTTACAATCCATATTTACATATTTTTAAATTCTTATTTTTATATTTATTTTGTCTTAACAAGTACAGCAAACAATATAGTTTATTTGCCACAAAAGACAGTCGTTTTCACTGGAGAGTTCTGTTTGAAGTTCTTGTGAATGTGAAGTTACTATTGTGTTCCAGACAGTAAATATCACGTTGTTCAGCCACCTTGATAATGTAAAACTTGTCCAGAGTGACTATAACTTCCCATATGTTTATTTATTTGTGGATGTTCAGCCGGTTCTAATTTTGAAGTTAATACACTACAAATGAGGCAGCTTGTAAACATCATCCTCCGTGAACTCTTGGACTACTTTTTACCATGGAATATAAAGATAAAAAGTCACAATATAATGTTTAGGGACAACAAGGGACTTATGCAAAGCACTAAATAAATATAAATTAAACTCTATTTAAAAAGTAGCTTTTGTCAGATAAATATTAATTTTAAAGATAAATATATGTATATACACCTTTTGTAAATGTAACAAAGGAAACCGAAACTAGATCGTTTTTGTTCATCCTTTCACAAATCACTGAAAAACCCAACGGAAATGCAGTGGGAAGAAGTCAAGAAATCAGAGGAAAGGCCTGTAAGAATGTTCTTTTGAAACGTGAACATGCCCAGCATGGCCAAGTGGCAAGGGCGGTCGACTCCTAATCTGAGGGATGCGGGTTCGAGTCTCCGTCGAACCAAACATGGTTGCCCTTTCAGCTGTGGGAGAGTTACAATGTGATGGTCATTCCCACTACTTCTTGGTAAAAGAGTAGCTAATAGTCGGCGGTGGGTGGTGATGATTACCTGCCTTCCCTCTAGTTTTACACTGCTAAATTAGGGACAACTAGCGCAGATAGCCCTCGTGTAGCTTTGCGCGAAATTCAAAACAAACAATAACAATGAAATATGTCGAAACAGACATACCGCTGTACTGCTGGGGTCTCACTGACTGGTTAATACATCAGATACCTTTTAACGTATTAACTATATTGCTAGTGTTTGGCGAGAGGCCTCTTTAACGCCTGAGATGACATATGTAATGTCACTAACATATAACATATTCTCGTTTGTTTACAATTATGCATTCTTATAATTACCATAACATGAAAAGTATCTAAATGTTAATATACTAATGGAAATAACCAGTCTCAAGATACAAGAAATTATATGAACTGATTTCCCAGTTTTGTTAAACTGAAATAAGTTTTACAGAACTTAAAATTCATTATTTTAACTTGGTAATTTTATTTTTCATGTAAAATTTTGTTCTATTGTTACTGTGTCCACTACTATATAAACATTGATGTCTAGAGATAAAGGTTGTCAAACAGCATGCTAACAAGTGTTTGTGTGTACGTGTTTATTATATATTTGTATATCAGTTCCAAGAAAACACTATTTTAGTTTCACAAAAGTTAACATTTTACAAAAGTATTATAAATGTCTGCCAGAAAATGTATAAACTATTAAACTTTCTATATAAAACCTTATATTTTTATAAATATTTTAATTCCAGTAAACGTTTATTTTGTCGTGTTTCCAACTTTAAGGTAAAAGAGTATCTGTGCTCATAAAGATGATACAAGTTGAAATATCCTGCACTGACATGTATACACTTCCTTCTAGATGCCTTAGACATGTTAAAGAAAGACAAATAACACAAAATAACATTAAGTCTTTTACCATAATATGATTCTTTAGAGACTGATAAAAGACGCGAGAATTTAAGACGTACAGTTAACTCTGAGTTGGTCATCGCTGTTAACAAGATAAAGTGATTTGATAATTTTATAACAAAGAGGAAGAACTGTAAACATGTTTATTTGGTTATAAACCGACAGATTATATACCAGATTGTTTTATATACCAGTTGAGATGATTGTTTACCATATTTCTTTTCAGAAGTTCTAGATCTGGCTAATAAATAATACGTTTCTAAACATTTGAACACTGTGATAAATTAATCAAAATACATTACATTGTACTTGTTTCTCTGACTAATCAGTTTAATTGTATGATTTGATTGTAATAAAGTGTAATATTTAGTGTATTTACTAAGTCTCTGTTTGTCTTCCTTTATTTATCAATCAAATTTTAAGACATAAAATGGATTTCTTGTATTCGAACTCTACCATTCCTGTTTTGAAGGCGTTAAAAAGTGACGACCAATCCCACTTTAGTCTGTCGCTTCAAGAATTAGGGACGACTAAAGAAGACATCTGTTGAAGAAACTCAGAAAACAAACCACCTGTTAATAACCCATTATGTATTCAGAGTAGGAAATTTGAAAGTTTCTGGTTATGCTTTGCTTTGTTCGATGGATTTAAAGCAAAACAAAAACAAATGTTCAAAAAATGATTCATTGGTAAAAGATTGTTTCGGAATCAATAAGCATGTGTTTAATATTATTTTTAACGTAACCACTTCGAGGTTAATAAAACTATAACAGTAGCTCCATCTGCTGTTTAGTGTTTAAATTAGAGCCGATGTGACTGATGTGACACTACGATGAGCATCAGTGCAACTAGGGTTGATTACATTATTTATGTCAATATAACTGGTGTGAGACGATTTAGGTGTCAGAATGACATTTGAGAAACGATTATAGGAGTCAGTGTGACTAACACTGTTATATTCCTCAGTGTTATTGATTTGACTATTTTTATAGGTGACAGTGGCTTGTGTGGGACCGTTATGAATGTCAACATTACTGAAACTGTTATAGGTGTCACTGTGACTGACTTGAGTCTATATGTAGGTGTAAGAGTAACGTGTATGAGATCATTATAAAGGTTATGCACGTGACTTCATGCACCTGGTCGGCTTTGTTTATTCCGCTATATTGGACCAAATAACAAAATAATAAAAAAACAGAAACCCTATTTTCAGTTAAATACTTAGAAATGAATCGTGTAATAATACTAGTTGGTTGAAAAAATACAGGGTTGACCTTTGGTTATCGTTGTTGGTGTCTCCATGTAGAATAATGTGGCTGCTGCACGTGAGTAACACCATCATATTCCTGTTATGCACGTGCTACGTACAGTCAAGTCCTGACCCTCTAGTTGAACTACAACCATACAAACGACTGTGGGACAGTGGTTGTGACTGACGTAGATACAAACATATTCGTAACGTATTTAAAGTCTTTTCTTTCGGAGGATGAAATTATCATGAATATTGGGCTATCTCCTGCTTCTACCGAGTGAATCGAACCACTGATTTTAGAGATGTACATCTGAAGTTGCACCACTGTTTTATCGGAGTACATCACGAATATTAATATTAGAACCACAAAAGCTTCAAAAACAGACATTTTGTGATACAGACCCAACCAAGCCCAACTAAAACAATACTCTATCCCAACCATAAGTTATGATTACATATATAGGGTAGCATGTGAAATACACCCTTAATATATAAACTTTTGTTCATATGTGAACTTCTGGTAAGTTAATCACCGTGTTGGTCCTAATGTTTTTACTATTTTATTGTCAAACAGGATTAGTAGTTCACCAATATGAAGATAGAACTTTTGTAAGTTTTAAGTCATTTTAACAAATTAATTACACATATATCATCAATACATTATATTATCTCGGAAACTGTAAGTATATTTAGCAGCCTGAAGATGGTGCTTGTAAAGATGATTATATAGAACACATCTGGGTCCAGTTTAACAATTTTTGTACCAGTTCTTTACTTTCGACTACATTACCAAAATGAACGAGTCTGACACTGTACAACCAGCCTATCACAAGACATCTAAACTTTTTATACCTTCAATATGAGGCAATGAACCCTAAGTAACTGAAAACATCTAGGTATTCTGTGTCTGGAATGTCCATAACTGTGTCTCTGTGAACGGAAGCTAAGTCTGTGGTTATTGTTGCAAGATTGGAATAGGAGTTCGTTGTAGACATTTCAAATTACTAACATTTTACCTTATGTAAATCATCAGTCAAAACTGTAAACACAAAATTTTCCTGTATGTAATGAACGTTACAGAAACTCGTCATATTTACACACAAAATGTCAGATAGTAAAACTAGCTCCGCTTTCAGTTACCTCTACAAGTGTAACTGTGACTTCTGAGACATCAACATGGGTGTCACTGTGACTGAAGCGAAGCTGTTATTGGTGTTAATATCGTACAAATGGTGTTAATAAAGTAGCTTATAGTAAACACCCCCTTCAACAAAACTATATTAAAATAAAAAGTCGAATATATCCCTTACATAATAAAGTATATCAGTGATATTGTGTTAATTGGTTTGGTGTAGCTTGAACTTTGTTCAAAGTCACATGAGAGTTATCTTCGCTAGCCGTTCCTAATTTAGCAGTGAAACGCCGCCAACGCGTCACCTGGTCTTTTAGTCATGAAGACTGGGATTGACCGTCACTTGGCTGAAAGGACAAGCATGTTTGGTGGGACAGAGATTCGAACCCGTCACCCTCACACTGGGACTACTCATCTCGTCATACAGGACTAATATAGTGTTAATGAAGGTATACCAATAATATAGTGTTAGTGAAAGTTGTTGAAAATGTTGAAGTGTGTTGCCTTGTTTCTCAATTCAGCTAAGTTTAAGGATTATCTCCGTCTTGAAAAGTCCTTCATATGAACACAGCTTCACAATCCATGTACATGATTATTTTTCATTTGATTTGGTTATTCAACATTATTTTAACATAACATTCTGAACCCTGTGCATACTACTAAAAATATAAAATGTATTGAATCATCATACATGAACAATTTTAATATTTCAGTAAATATAGAAATGCTTTCTTGATCAGTTTCTGTTAAATAATAATTTACTATTGAATAAATCAGGTAGGATCGAACATGTTATGAAGATTTAAAAACTAGTTTGCTAGAATCTTTTAAACAAGCCTATCTAATAATAGTAGAACTATACAAATATACGATAAAATGTAAATTAGTTAGTACTTTGTATTTTCAGTACGTAGTTGTATTGAAATTAACAAATGTAAAGAAATTCCTCATTTTGGTTAAAAACCATTGTAATGAAAATATATCAGACAAACTGTCTGTTCACTGTTTAAATAATTCATTCTTTAATTGGTGTTTTTTTATAATTTTATTTATACAGCACACCTACAGTTTTGATCAAATCTTATTGCAAAAACATATACATGATTTCAATTATTCGTATCAATAAATAATCTGAACATGTGGATATAGTCTCTTTGAATCTCTTTTGAATAACATGTTTCAACAATATCCTTACCATAATTGATGTTTTAGACTACATGGAATCAGATATTACTGTTATATCATTTAAATGTGTCATTATATCTGCGATCTGCCTTTACAGGTTAAACACTCTGATAAGTTATGATGGTAAGTGTATTGCATGAAGAAAACCAAATAATTCTATTTTTGAACTTACAAACAGAAGGTTTACAGATGCTTTACATCTGTAGTGTCTATATTTTTTAAAGAAAAGTTATTGTACGTTGATTGTGAATTTATGAAAACTTAATATTTCTCATACACCGTAAATATATTTCCGATAGATACCACTTCTCATAAGATGGCTTTACTCTTCAGTTTCTGCAGACACTAGTTCCACCTACCCAAGGTTTCAACAGGAACGTGATTACTTCTACTGTCGCAGCCGCTTCCAAGAAAGGAAGTACCAGAAGTGTGAGTCGATATTACGATATTTACCTAAACTCACACTGACTTGGTTGAGGAAACAGTGATGAGCACCCTTCGGAAAGTGTCCAAATGCATCTCTATTGGAGTGCAACATCCCAACCTGGAAGAAAACACATGTGGGACAACGCTCATAACCAGATACAGTCTTCGCCCATGTTGACAGTACGTTTCACTAAACTGGGTGTCAAAAAGAGGATGACATCCTTAATTGTAGATATGATGGTTGGTCCACCTTTCCCATGGTAATATGTGATATCCTAGCCAACACAGTGCATTTAGACTAGTCTGTCTCCTTTCTATACCAGACCACCTGGGAATCAACCTTTTGAAGAAGTTATGACAGGGGTTTCTTAACCAACTAATACTATTTGGTTTGTCCAGTACTTTTCTAAAACCAGTGTTACCACAAACTAACCAGCAGGAGATTGTACAGTTATAACATTCTCTAGTGTAGTATAGTATAGGAAAAATGATATATAGAAATGAAAAGTAAATAAGCTACATGTACAGTCAATCCAAAAGCCACGTTTGAAACCGGAGAGTAGTGATAGTGGAATGATAATTTGACATTGAGTCTGATGAATGAGTGATATCTTAGGGGAAGTACTAAGAGGGGGTATTTTGTGAAGAAGGAAAAGGACTGGAAATTAAGTTTGAGCTGGCCATAAATGTATTATCCAAAGGACAGATGCAGGTGTGGACTGAGTTACGTATAAAACCTTGAGAATGAAACATATACAAGTAACTTGGTCTTACTTAATAGAATTCATTTACTATCTAAGGAAAACGATGTGGTATTGGGGACCAAAAAGTTATGACTGTTCTTTCTGAGATGGGTGGTAAATGTGTACAGAAGTTGAGTATTTCGCTGATTAGATAACTATCAGAACACTTGGGTATTGAAAGAACACACTGTAAAAAGGATCTTATAGGTATTGAATGATGGATACAAGGTTTCATTGATTCTGTTATACTCAGTAACAGATGTGAAAGTGAGTGTGACTCAAAGGTATAAGGACTTCCATTACAGCTATTACCTCCAGTAAAGAAATTACTTCACTAGTAGACAGATTAAGACTGCATCAATCTAAACGAAAAGAAAGAAAATTCAGACCGATTGAGAAATGTGTTGAAAAATATCCCAGGTGAAAAGTGTATGAACAGTAACACGAAATTTAAGATTCGTGTTTAAATGGGGTGAATTTTGTAACTAGTTACTTAATAACTGTACAAAATAAAAAGTAATAAACAGCATGAAAAACGTTAAAGTAAAAACAAGAAGGAAAAATTTTAACACATCATAAAACTATTGTGTCAAATGTAGAGATGAAGATTGGAACCCCCCATTTTATTATCTCCAACTGGTTAGTTCAGAAGACATCTGGTTTTGGAAAAAGTTAACATTTTCTTACATGAAAATGTGTTTCCATTAGACACTTACCATTTCACACAGACATTCTATCTTCTGTGAACATCTGCCTTGAGTACCTGCATGACACTAGTTTTTAGGCAACTTCAATCTGAACTCACGTGATTCTTATTAATGGATAATGATGTTATTGTTTAATAGCTCCCTCTATACTGCTCCACTCATGAAATTTCATTATTAAAGAGAAAATAAGTCGTAATTACCCAAATGAACACATAAGCATCAGAAAACTTGTGAGTGAAGCGGCTATTTGATAGGCAGATCATGATACAAATGATCTGTTTTCAAATTAATCGCTTCAAATACATGAAAATCTATACAGCAAATCCATTGGATGGATGCCGAATCATGACGGTCGAGTGATTTAAAAAGAAATTAAAGATCTGACACCTGCTCTATGATTGATGTAAAAAATCACCACGAAATTATCAGAATGAATCATAATCAAACAATTCACTAGCAGTGGTAAGGAATACAAACATGTCCAAAGAACAGAACAGAGGTCGGGCACACTCATGTGGAAGAATTGCTTATGCTGGTACATATGTTTAAGATGAGATTGTTGTTCAATGATGTATCACAACCAGTAAACACAACATTTCTGAAGAGGTGTGGGTTTGGTACGATTCAAAGTGAAGGAACCAAAACAGCGGTAATAGATTATCTAGCCACAACGAGTTTCTCGAGCACAGTAGGAAACAGGGAAAATGGTTGGGTCAAGAGGATAAAGTATTGGGTTGGAGTGAGTAAGGATTTGAACATTTTGTCAATTCATCTAAAACGGGTTTCTACCATCAAAGATATGACTGGAGGACTCTTTCCATGAGTATGAAAACAGAAGGCTATCTTGCACGTAATAACGAAACGAAAGACTAAGTCAACGGAGATATAGAGCACACGCTTTGACCACGTGACTGAAATTATAGGAGACAATGTAGTGTTTGATACAATAAATTATAACATCAGTGGATGAAGAAAAGCAAGCATCTAGAGAACTCTGTAATGGGAATAGGAAGAAAGGCGTTTGTAATATAGACCTGAATATGGAATAATGATCCGACGAAGTGAAGAGAACTTTTCTAAATGAAAACTTTGCACAGATTAATAACTAAATCCCTTCCGTGTCTTTTTAAGGACATCAAGTAAAACCTTGTAAGATGATTGGTAAATTTCTTCACACCTGAAGAAAACAGAATAGATTTCAAAGTGGATGAAATTGAACAGGTTTAGAACTGATCCTTAGAGAAAAAAGAACTGGAGAGAAATCCTATGTGTAAGAATGGTTGTAATCCATCCGTTATTTGACATGTGGAACCAGAGGAAGAAACATTGTATAGAACAAGCCACAGCAGAAAATAGGATGGAACAAGAATCATTTCAAAGGGAACAGCATCTCTATGAAGTACTTCTGACATGAAATGAAGACATGAAGTCAAGGAGGCAAACAAAGAAGGTTCAGGAAAAGACAGGGTAATTGTGTACTGGGTAGTTGAACTGAATAAATGGGTCAGCTTTCCAAAAATTCAAAATTTATACCACAGTTTCTGAATCTAGATAGTGCATGTAAAAATAACTATAATTCTTAATCAATGAATCAGTAAAACTACGAGTACCACACATATAGTCCTGGAAATATAGTTTGTGTGAAAAGAAATCAGTATGTATGCAGATGTAAGTAACTGATGAAAAACAAATAATATATCACGATTAGATTTATACAAACGGGATTGTGAAAGAGGAAAAAAGACCTGAAATGGAATATACATGAGAAATTAAGCCCACATAATGAGAGGATGGTCGAATACTGTCCTCAGTGGGAAGTTCATATAGCCCTAGAAGTAGATGAACGTAAACAAACAAGCTGACCTTCTGCTAAATTTCCTAATGAAATCGAAGGGATGAAAGAGAGTCAAATATATGTGAATAAAGTTGCAGGCTACAGAATGGTGTTCACTAATATATGAAAAGTGGGTGTCACGTCATCAACACGTAACTTTCATCTCCTCGCCACTGTTGAAATTTCACTTATGTATAAACATTCTTCTCTCACAAAGGATAGAGAAATAGTAATATTGACCTCTAAGTTAATAAATACAAAAAATATGTAATTCGAGAAACAAAGCAAATCTCTGTTATTAAAAACTAGTAAATCTACAAAATAATTTTTAAATACCACAGAGAGAACTAGAAAATAGGAAGTTAGTGTTTCTAAGATTGTTGGAAGACATATGCTGAATTATGAGAACTCTCATGAGCCAAGATGGCAATTGTCTAAAGAGAAAATTCTCTAAGGCAAACGAACAGAGAAGACATCTTAACTGTGTTAAAAGGTTTATCTTGTTTCAGAAGGAGCTGTAGCAGCCAAAGAACATACCGAGAAACTCCATTCCTACCATCTCCTGCAGGCTGGTTCTTTGGAGATCTGGTATGGAAAAGAGGTGGATCAGTTTAGATGTATTGTGTTGGCTAGGATGCCCCCAACCCAATCATGGGAAAGAGGGTGGACTACTTTAGATGTGATGTTTTAGTTCGGATGTTTCCCACCCTATCATAGGGAAAGAGGTGGACCCGTTTAGATGTATCGCGTTGAGAAAAATGCTCCCCACCCAATTATGGGAAAGAAGGTGGACTAATTTATATGTATTGTGTTTACTAAGATACTTCCCACACCCAATCATGGGAAAGAAGGTGGACTAATTTATATGTATTGTGTTTACTAAGATGCTCCCCACCCAATCATGGGAAAGAAGGTGGACTAATTTATACATATTGTGTTTACTAAGATGCTCCCCACTCTACCATGGAAAAGAAGGTGGACTAATTTATATGTATTGTGTTTACTAAGATGCTCCTTACCCTATCATGGGAATGAAAGTGGACTAATCTATATGTATTGTGTTTACTAAGATGCTCCCCACCCTATCATGAGAAAGAAGGTGGACTAATTTATATGTATTGTGTTTACTAAGATGCTCCTTACCCTATCATGGGAAAGAAGGTGGACTAATTTATATGTATTGTGTTTACTAAGATGCTCCTTACCCTATCATGGGAAATAAGGTGGACTAATTTATATGTATTGTGTTTACTAAGATACTCCCCACTCTACCATGGGAAAGAAGGTGGACTAATTCATATGTATTGTGTTTACTAAGATGCTCCCCACTCTACCATGGGAAAGAAGGTGGACTAATTTATATGTATTGTAATATATATGCAAAAACGGCTCGTTTGGGTTGAGAAAATATTTTACATTGAAGAGCGAACAACGTTTCGACCTTCTTCGGTCATCGTCAGGTTCACGAAGAAAGAGGTAACTGACCGGAAGCTGACCACATGTTTGGAAGGGGTTGTGTAACTGAGTGTCGGAATGTAGAGGGCGGTGTTAGATGTTTGAATATATAATATAATTTTATTTTATTACATTTAATATAGGAATAAAGGCGTTCCTTTATATTGGATTATTTTGGGTTTACGTTGTTGTATAAGTAAGGCTTCTTTAATTTTGCGTTTGTTTATGTTTGTTTCTTTATTTAGTATTTGAGTGTTTTCTATGGTTATGTTGTGTTTATTTGACTTGCAGTGTTCGAAAACGAGTGAAGGTGACTTTTTATGTTCTTTTAATCTGGTTTCCATTTTTCTACTTGTTTCTCCAATATAGAAGTCGTGGCAGTTATCACATTGTATTTTATAAATAACGTTGGTGTGGTGTTTGTCAGTGTAGTTTTTACATAGTATAGACAGGAAGAACGCAATGAATAGGAAGAAAGCAATCAAATATCATTTCTTAACCTCAAAATTACAAGAACCGACACACAATTCAAAACAGAAATCCACCAAAAAATCATCCATACTGGACTATAGATTCCTTGGGACTCATCACATGAAACAAAATAAAAACTCAGCATACTAAGAAACCAAATAAACACAGCTATAAAACTATGCACACCAGATAAAATTAACGATGAATTAGACAAAATAAAACAATACTTCATCAGCATCAATAAGTTTCCTCCACAAACCGTAGAAAACATTATACGCAAACACCTGGACAAAAAGCAAAATCAACCAACTAAAGTAAATACATCTCACGATATCAAAAAATCACGAAACCATATACTGCTTTATACCATATATTCCTGACATCATGAAACAAATAACCAACATTTGGCAAAAACTAGTAACAAAATACGACATTCCAGTTAATACCAAATTTATTCAAAAACCAGGCACAAAACTGTGGTCTGTACTATGTAAAAACTACACTGACAAACACCACACCAACATTATTTATAAAATACAATGTGATAACTGCCACGACTTCAAAATTGGAGAAAGAAGTAGAAAAATGGAAACCAGATTCAAAGATTCAAAAAGTGGACAACTTTATATGTACTGTATTTGCTAAGATGTCCCTCCCCCCAACATGGGAAAGAAGGTGGACCAGCCAGGATATCTACAGTTAAAAATGTCATTTTACACCCAGCCTCGTGACCCGTACTTTCAAGATAGGAAAAAGAGTGTACCTAGTTATTTACACGTTATCCTACTAGTGCGTTCCTCCAAGAAAAGAAGTCACACTCCAGGGGAATCTTGTGGACACTTTCCGAGTACTGCTCTTCTAGGTTCCTCCACCAAGTCAATGTGAGATTCTAAATGTGATTCCTTTCATTATGTGTTTTTAGGTAAGATATCGTATCAAAGTTGATGTTTTCTTTCACTGAAAATATATTTCCGATAGATATTTTACTCTCCTCACACTTCTGGTACTTCTTTTCTGTCAACTTTGAAGATTGTGTTCTACAGTAAATAGGAAGCCAGCTTCCAGCTTTGATAGTAGAGTATGTTTCAGTGAAGCGTTGTGCTTGTTTATTTACATGCTACAACGCAGATGAACCATTGTTGAAACGTGCGGTAGATGAGAATTTCAAGGCTAGTGGAACCAAAAATATTTTCGCATATTTAAGGCTGCACTGAACAATAATAGCTGTTATGTGAGAACAAAAAGATATTCTATCGAAAATAGTATGAAACTAGATATTTTAGACTATGTACAATCATCTGGTATAATCTTCTATGAGTATATAGTTTTAAATATTTTTCAAAACGATGCCTAAAAAAACATTTTGCGAATCTTATTACATTGTCTTTCCAAAATAAAGTTTGTGTCTGCCAATCAAACATTTCTAATACTCTGAATTCAACCAATTCATATCTAATTTCGTAGTGTAAGACTAGAGGGAAGGCAGCTAGTCATCACAACCCACCGCCAACTCTTGGGCTACTCTTTTACCAACGAATAGTGGGATTGACCGTCACATTATAACGCCCCCACGGCTGAAAGGGCGAGCATGTTTGGTGCGACCGGGATGCGAACTCGCGACCCTCAGATTACGAGTCGCACGCCTCAACACGCTTGGCCATGCCGGGCCTTCTTGGAAGGAAGCAATAATATTAATGTTCCAGAAAGAAGGAAAGCCAGCTAATAAACCGAACAACTACCGCCCAATTAGTCTAACCAGTTGTATCGGCAAAATATTAGAGAGGTAATTAGTAATCGTCTTTCCGTATACTTAGAAGAAATTTCAAAATTACCCGAAATTCAAAACGGATTTCGAAAAACCGCAAAACTACAGACCACCTGATTCGACTTACAGAATCAATTACTGACAGTTTTAATAAAAATGAATGCACTGTAGCTTGCTTTCTCGATATTGAGAAAGCGTTTCACACAGTGTGGCATAATGGATTACGACGTAGGTTACAGGAAATGGCTTTATCCCAGGAAATTATTCGCTGGCTGTCCAACTCTCTGGACAACCGAATGTGCAAAGTAGATGTGAATAAGGGTCCTTTTCACCCGAAGCAGGAGTCTCGCAGGGAGGGGTTGTTAGCCCTATATTATTTATCATGCATGTGAGTAATATGCCTCTGTCAGACCTAAATTTAGGTTTTGCATCACAGTTTGCCAACAATGGAAAACTGCTAAAACAAACTAAAACACCACTGCAATATGAGAAGACTCAAGATCACAGCGACACCAAGCGTAGAAAAACTATTCACGAGTTGTTTTTTTCAACGATAAATATTGCAATGGACATAAAAAGGTTTCATAATGCTATGTTAGAGTTGGTGACTCTAAATTTGAGACTTTTTCCTACAGTAGAGGAGAGTGTGTTTTCAAAGTGATCAATTACAAATGTTCTTGACATAATAGCAGATTTATATGATAAAAAGCTATAGAAATTGTAAAGCAAATAAGTGAAGAGCTGCAAAACAGATGTTTTCATTGAACATTAACATCTCATCTTGTCTTGATAGGTCTGTGCTAGTCATTAATGTCTAACTCATTGATAGCGACTTTCTTCAAATAAAAACGTTAGCTGTTACAAACTTATATACATTCTGGTAAAAAAAAAACATCATTGAAACAGTTATAAATATCGAAATATAACTTGAATGTATTCTATAACTACTGATAATGTTAGAAATATAGTTAAAGTTGTGGAATTAATTCCGATGAAGGAAATGAGACTGTTAGTGATGAAAGTGATATAAGTGAACTATATTAAACTAGACAGTGTTATTTCTGTTAAATGTGCTGCTTACACTTTCCAACTTGCAGTAAAAGAACTGTGTGCAATTACTATTTCTCAGGCGTAAAAGCTGCGAACTCCAGCTATGAAGAATATTTCAAAGACAAAGAAATATCATATGCTTATTGTGGACGGGAGATGCGATGGTGCTCAACATATGATGTGATCTTACGTTTAGTGGAACTTGGTGCTTAACATCTGATGTTATCTCACGTTTAGTGGAACTTGGTGCTTTACATGTGATATGATCTCACGTTTAGTGGAACTTGGTGCTCAACATGTGATGTGATCTCACGTTTAGTGGAACTTGATGCTATACATGTGATGTGATCTCACGTTTAGTGGAACTTGGTGCTCAACATGTGATGTGATCTCACGTTTAGTGGAACTTCCACCGTTTATTGAAATAATTGAAAACATTCTCTTCAATCCTGAAATAAATTACAATAAATTAAACTCGTATTAGAACCGGCTAAAAAGCTACAGTACAGTTACAAGAAGAAAATTTAACTCCTGGAGACTTCTATAAAGTGTGGCTTGTTTGTAAAAGTGAAATATCCATAATCAAACGTCTGCTGGCTCACAACATCACAGAATTAATGAAAGTTAGGAAAAAACTTCTTAAAAATGAAGTAATACTGGCATCGTTATATCTAGATCATAGATTTAGTGTTTTGATATGTGAAGCAGAACAGGAACAAGCCATAAATCATTTGATCAAACTCAACGTAAGATTATGTGCAACGAATCGTAAACTTGAACTTTGATCAAACTTAATGGCAGATTAGGTGCAATGAATCCTAAACTTGAACTTTGATCAAACTTAACGTCAGATTATGTGCAATGAATCCTAAACTTGAACTTCAAGTAACTTCAAGTAATCTAAAGAGCAGATGTCATCCAGTACATCAGGGGATGAGTTCGAAAAGATGTTTAGATTGGTTGTAAAAAGGAAGAAAAACTCGAGTACTCCAAAAAAGGGCATTGCTTCGGCTCTGTAGATCTTTGGGAATACTAAAATATTTCCAGCAGACAGCAGCCTGACTTCATGGTGTAACTCAATAAAGATAGAACATGAAGACTTGTACAAACTGACTATAGTTGTGCATACTGCTCCAGTGATACAAGTCAGTGTAGAAAGATTATAAAACATGAAGACTTGTACAAACTGACTATAGTTGTGCATGCTGCTCCAGTGATACAAGCCAGTGTAGAAAGGTTATAAAACATGAAGACTTGTACAAACTGACTAGTTGTGCATACTACTCCAGTGATACAAGTCAGTGTAGAAAGATTATAAAACATGAAGACTTGTACAAACTGAATATAGTTGTGCATACTGCTCCAGTGATACAAGTCAGTTTAGAAAGGTTATTTTATATATTTACTGATCTTTAGTCCCCAAAGAAACAGTTTGTTGTCTGAAAACATTGAAAATATCTCAGTTGTTCTTTCCAATTTCAACTTGTAAGCTTATGTTATATAATGCTTGTATGTTTTATACAATAAAGGTATTGGAGAAGAAACTAAATTTTACTATTTCTCTTTTAAAACTTAATGTGTTTGTAAAACTGTGAGTTGAAACGTACTAAAGAGTTTAAATCAAATATGAAAATTAAATAAAACAGTATGGGAAAGAATGAGTGGTTTTCTGTTAAATATGTTGATTTTATTAATACTTGTCTTAAATGTGTATTAAAAAGATTGTAACTGAACAGAAGCAAAAATGATAATGAATAGGAGGAGACAAACTCGGTGCTTCATCCTTCACAAAGAGAAAAGAAACAGGAAAGTAGAAGGAAAAATAGATAATGTTACTGAGTGTGGAATTTATAAAGGTTAACTTTTAAAACTTATACATGGAGATGAAAAAGATATCTTCTTTCAAAAAAAGGTGTGAATGTAATGTATAATAAGGTCACAAGTTACAAAAAGAGTGCACAATGGTGCAGTAGAAAGTAATAATCATTTTAAAAAATTTCAAAAACTGGAATTAAAATCAAAACTGAATTGAACTGGAAAATTGAAATCGAAGAAAACAACTTGAATCGAAGCTGAAATCGAACAAACATAACAGCTCAACTTTTCTTGATTTTTATAGAAAACCATAAAATAAACAGAGTTTAAGAAGTTATTTCATACAAACATACATGATTTTAAATTATGTTTTCAATGTTTTAATTTAGGTGTTAGCTGGAGGGAACATAAAGTTAAGTTTCAGTAAACTACACTAAGATATATTTAGGCACATCGATATACATAGTTAAACAATTAGTTCATTAATTTACAGTGAAGTATTCATTTGAATAGAAATGAATTAGAATTCAGAGAAGTCATACACCAGGTGATTGTAGATATTCAGTGTTTGTAGTTTGTTATGTTGACCTTCAGACAAGTGTATAAATTCTGTTTAAAGTGAAACTATACAGTATAATATAGTAGCCCAAGAACATGGGTGGGTGATGATGACTAGTTGACTTCCTACAGTCTTATACTGATAACTTAGGGTTTATTTATTTGTTTTGGAATTTCGCACATAACTACTCGAGGGCTACCTGTGCTAGCCGTCCCTGATTTAGCAGTGTAAGACTAGAGGGAAGGCAGCTAGTCATCACCACCCACCGCCAACTCTTTTACCAACGAATAGTGGGATTGACCGTCACATTATACACCCCCACGGCTGGTTAACTTAGGGACCACTAGCTTTGCGCGAAATTCAGAAACAAACAAGCCAAATCTTTGAACGTAATGCGTATTCTATTATAGGTCTAATGTATATTTTGTAGATTTTTATTATATTATAAGGTGCCTTTAATTTTACCTGAAAAACTTCTTGCATCATTTGATCTTTTCCAGATTCCAGTCAGGATATTGTTAGTATGCTGTATCCACGTTTATTTGGTGTCCTAAGTTAATCCTAAATATTTAGCCGAAGTAGCAGTCTGTAAAAATGATCCGTTCGTGTATATTTTTAAGTGTAATTAATCTGGTGAATAATATTACTTGGGTTTTCGGAATATTTATTTTTATTCTATATTTCTGGCAGTATTCTTCTAAATTATTCAAGACTGGCTGGAGGTTTGTTGCTGCTATTGAAGGAGTGGAGGCAGTTTTCCATTGTCAGCAAATTGTGATGCAAAACCTAAGTTTAGGTCCGACTGTTCCATAATACTCACATACATGATACATAAGATAGGGCTAACTATCCCTTCCTGTAAGACTCCTGCCTCAGGTGAAAAGGACCCTGAGTGGGCCCCATTCACATCTACTTTACACGTTTTATTGTCCCAGAAAGTTAGATAGCCAGCAAATCCTGGGGTAAATCCATTTATGTTAACCGGTGACGTAATCCGTTATGCCACACCGTGTCGAATTCTTTTCAATGTAGAGAAAGCAAGCTACAGTGCATTCGTTTTGTTAAAGCTGTCTGCAATTGTTTCAGTTAATCTGATTAGGTAGTTTGTTTGTATTTTGTAAATCCGTTTTGAATTTCAGGTAATTTTGAATTTATTTCTAAGTATATAGATAGTCGGTTACTAATTATTCTTTCTAATATTTTTCCTATGCAGCCACTTAGACTAATCAGGCGGTAACTGTTTGGTTTATTTGCTGGCTTTCCTTCTTTCTAGAACATTAAAATTACTGCTGCCTTCCCAGAAACAGTGATGCTGAAAATGATAAGTTGAATAGAGCTGTTAGGTGTTCATATAATTTCTCAGTACCATTGATGTCGAGAAAAACCACTTGTAGAGAAATATATATGTAAAAACGGCTCGTTTGGGTTGAGAAAATATTTTACATAGAAGAGCGTACGTTTCGACCTTCTTCGGTCATCGTCAAGTTCACAAAGAGGTAACTGACCACATGTTTGGATGGGTTGTGTGACTGAGTGTCGGAATGCAGAGGGTGGTGTTAGATGTTTGAATATATAATTTTAAATTAGTCTGCGATTATTGTTGCAAGGTTGGAATAGAAGTTCTCAAAGTTACACGAGGGTTATCTCCGCTAGCCGTTCCTAATTAGCAGTAAAGAGCTGCCAACTCTTCAGCTAGTCATGAATAGTGGGATTGATCGTCACTTGGCTGAAAAAACAAGCATGTTTGGTGGGATATGGATTCGAACCCGTCACCCTCAAATTGGGAGTCAAGCGACTACTCATCTGGCCCTACAGGACTAATATTGTGTTAATTAAGTTATACCAATAATATAATGTAAGTGAAAGATGTTTAAATGTTGATGTATGTTGCCTTGTTTCGCAATTCAACTAAGTTTAAGGACTATCTCCATCTTGAAAACTCCTTCATGTGAACACATCTTCACAATCCATGTACATGATTATTTTTCATGACCATCACATACTTTCCCAAATGTGACAAAGTCTAAGTTACAACTTAATTACAAATAATGTTCCTTATATTGAAGATGTTGATTTGGTTATTATAACATTCTGAACGCTGTGTATACTACTAAACATATAAAATGTGATCGTGTTAAATCATCACACATGAACAATTTTAATATTTCAGTAAATATAGAAATGCTTTCTTGATAAGTTTCTGTTAAATAACAATTTAGTATTGAATGAATCAGGTAGGATAGAATATGTTATGAAGATTTTAAAGCTTGTTTGTTAGAATCTTTTAGACAAGCCTATCTAATAATAGTAGCACTATAAAAAGATACGATAAAATGTAAATTAGTTTGTACTTTGTATTTTCAGTGCATACTCGTTTTGAAATTAACAAATGTAAAGGCATTCCTCATGTTGGTCAAGAACCAATGCAATAAAAATATGTCAAACAAACTGTCTGTTCACTGTTTAAATAATTCAGACTTTAGTTTTGTTTTTATAATTTTATTAATACAACATACCAACAGTTTTGATAAAATTTTGTTGCAAAAACATATACATGATTTAAATTATTCGTATCAATAAATAATCTGAACATGTGGATATAGTTTCTTTGAATCTCTTCTGAATAACATGTTTCAACAATATCCTTACCATAATTGATGTTTTGGACTACATGGAATCAGATATTACTGTTATATCATTTAAATGTGTCATTATATCTGTGATCTGCCTTTACAGGTTAAACATACTGATAAGTTATGACGGTAAGTATTTTGTATAAAGAAAACCAAATAATTCTACTTTTGAACTTACAAACAGAAGGACCAATAAATACGTTTATTTATAGTTATTTATATATACACTAGAATACACACATAAAATTTGAATACAGTTTTGGTAATGTCAATTTTCAGCTTTGCTTTACATCTGTAGTGTCTATATTTCTTAAAGAAAAAGTTATTGTACGTTGATTTAGAATTTATGAAAACTTAATATTTCTCATACACCGTAATTATATTTCCGATAGATACCACTTCTCATAATATGGCTTTACTGTTCAGTTTCTGTTACCACTAGTTCCACCTATCCAAGGTTTCAACAGGAACGTGACTACTTCTACTGTCGCAGCCGCTTCCCAGAAAAGATTTTTTGTTTGTTTGTTTGGGAATTTCGCACAAAGCTACTCGAGGGCTATCTGTGCTAGCCGTCCCTAATTTAGCAGTGTAAGACTAGAGGGAAGGCAGCTAGTCATCACCACCCACCGCCAACTCTTGGGCTACTCTTTACCAACGAATAGTGGGATTGACCGTCACATTATACACCCCCCACGGCTGGGAGGGCGAGCATGTTTAGCGCGACGCGGGCGCGAACCCGCGACACTCGGATAACGAGTCGCACGCCTTACGCGCTAGGCCATGCCGGGCCTCCAGAAAAGAAGTACCAGAAGTGTGAGTCGATATTACGATATCTTACCTAAATTCACACTGACTTGGTTGAGGAAACAGTGATGAGCACCCCTCGGAAAGTGTCCTAATGCATCTCTATTGGAGTGCAACATCCCAACCCAGAGGAAAACACATGTGGAACAACGCTCATAACCAGAAACAGTCTTCGCCCATGTTGACAGTACGTTTCACTAAACTGGGTGTCAAAAAGAGGATGACATCCTTAATTGTAAATATGATGGTTGGTCCACCTTTCCCATGGTAATGTGTGATATCCCAGCCAACACAGTGCATCTAGACTAGTCTGTCTCCTTTCTATACCAGACCATCTGGGAATCAACCTTTTGAAGAAGATATGACAGGACTTTCTTAACCAACTAATACTACTTGGTTGGTCCAGTACTTTTCTAAAACCAGTTTTACCACAAACAAACCAGCAGGAGATTGTACCCGTCAGTTATAACATTCTCTAGTATAGTATAGTATAGGAAAAATGATATATAGAAATGAAAAGTAAATAAGCTACATGTACAGTTAATCCAAAAGCCACGTTTGAAACCGGAGAGTGGTGACAGTTGGATGATAATTTGACATTGAGTCTGATGAATGAGTGATATCTTAGGGGAAGTACTAAGAGGGGGTATTTTATGAAGAAGAACAAGGACTGGAAATTAAGTTTGAGCTGGTCATAAAACCTTGAGAAGGATTCATATATAGATAACTTGGTCTAATCTTGATAGAATCAATTTATCATCTAAGCAGAACGATGTGGAACTGAGGACCAAAACGTTATGACCTTTCTTTCTCAGATGGGTGGTGAATGTGTACAGAGGTTGAGTATTTCACTAATTAGATAAATTTCAGAACACTTGGGTATTGAAAGAACACACTGTACAAAGGATCTTATAGGTATTGAGTGATGGATACAAGGTTCCATTGATTCTGTCATCCTCAGTGACAGCTGTGAAAGTGAGTGTGACTCAAAGGTATAAGGACTTCCATTACTGCTGTTACCTCCAGTAAAGAAATTACTTCACTAGAAGACAGATTAAGACTGCATCAATCTAAACGAAAAGAAAGAAAATTCGAACCAATTGAGAAATGTGTTGAAAAATATCCCAGGTGAAAAGTGTATGAAGAGTAACACGAAATTTAAGATTCGTGTTTAAATGGAGTGAATTTTGAAACTACAGTTACTTAATAACTGTACAAAATAAACAGTAATAAACAGCATGAAAAACGTTAAAGTAAAAAAAAGGAAGGACAAATTTTAACACATCATAAAACAATTGTGTTAAATGTAGAGAAGAAGAATGGACCCCCCATTTTATTATCTCCTGCTGGCCAGTTCAGAAGACATCTGGTTTTGGAAAAAGTTAACATTTCCTTACAAGGAAATGTGTTTCCATTAGATACTTACCATTTCACAGAGATTATATCTTCTGTGAACATCTGCCTTGAGTACCTGCATGACACTAGTTTTTAGGCAACTTCAATCTGAACTCACGTGATTCTTATTCATGGATAATGATGTTATTGTTTACTAGCTCCCTCTATACTTCTCAACTCATGAAGTTACATTATTAAAGAGAAAATAAGTCGTAATTACCCAAATGAACACATACGCATCAGAAAACTTGTGAGCGAAGCAGCCATTTGATAGGCAGATCATGATACAAATTATCTGTTTTCAAATTAATCGCTTCAAATACATGAGAATCCATACAGCAAATCCATTGGATGGATGCCGAATCATGACGGTCGAGTGTTTTAAAACAGAATTGAAGATGTGATACATGCTCTATGATTGATGTAAAAAATCACCACGAAATTATCAAAATGGATCATAATCAAACAATTCACTAGCAGTGGTAAGGAATACAAACATGTCCAATGAACAGAACAGAGGTCTGGCACACTGATGTGGAGGAATTGCTTATGCTGGTACATATGTTTAAGATGAGATTGTTGTTCAATGATGTATCACAACCAGTAAACATTAACATTTCTGAAGAGGTGTGGGTTTGGTACAATTCAAAGTGAAGGAACCAAAACAGTGGTAATAGATTATCTAGCCACAACGAGTTTCTCGAGCATAGTAGGAAACAGGGAAAATGGTTGAGTCAAGAGGATAAAGTATTGCGTTGGAGTGAGTAAGGATTTGAACATTTTCTCAATTCATCCAAAACTGGTTTCCACCATCAAAGATATGACTGGAGGACTCTTTCCGTGAGTATGAAAACAGAAGGCTATCTTGCATGTCATAACGAAACCACAAACCAAGTCAACGGAGATGTAAAGCAAACGATCTGACCACCTGACTGAAATTATAGGAGACAATGCAGTGTTTGAAACAATAAAACATAACATCAGTGGGTGAAGAAAAGGAAGCATCTAAAGAACTGTTCAATGGGAATAGGAAGAAAGGTGTTTGAGATTTAGACCCGAATATGGGGTAATGGTCCAATGAAGTGAAAAGAACTTTTCTGAATGAAAACGTTGGACAGATTAATAACTAAATCACCTCCATGTCTTTTAAGGATATCAAGTAAAACCTTGTAAGATGATTGGTAAATTTCTTCACACCTAAAGAAAACAGAATAGATTTCAAAGTGAATGAAATTGAACAGGTTTAGAACTGATCGTTAGAGAGAAAAGAACTGGAGAGAAATCCTATGTGTAAGAATGGTTGTAATCCATCCGTTATTTGACATGTGGAACCAGAGGAAGAAACATTGTATAGAACAAGCCACAGCAGAAAATAGGATGGAACAAGAATCATTCCAAAGGGAACAGCATCTCTATGAAGTACTTCTGAAATGAGATGAAAACATAAAGTGCAAGGAGGCAAACAAAGAAGGTTCAGAAACAGACAGGGTGATTGTGTACTGGATAGTTAAACTGAACTAAATGGGTCAGCTTTCCAAAAATTCAAAATTTATACCATAGTTTGTGAATCTAGATAGTGCATGTAAAAATAACTATAATTCTTAATGTAGGAATCAGTAAGACAACGAGGACCAGACATATGGTCCTGGAAATGTAGTTGGTCTGAAAAGAAATCAGTATATATGCAAATGAAAGTAACTGATGAAAAACAAGTAATGCATCCGGATTAGATTTATACAAACGGGATTGTGAAAGAGAGAAAAAGAATGGAATATACATGAGAAATTAAGCCCACATAATGAGAGGATGGTCGAATACTGTCCTCAGTGGGAAGCTCACAAAGCCTTAGAAGTAGATGAAAGTAAACAAATAAGCTGACCTCTTGCAAAATTTCCTATTGAAATAGATGAGAATAAAGTTACAGACTACATAATGGAGTTCACTGATATGTGAAAAGTGGCTGTCACGTTGTCAACACGTAACTTTCCTTTCCTGTCGAAATTTCACTTATATGAAGAAATTTTTCTTTCACAAAAGACAGAGAAATAGTAATATGGACTTTAAGTTACTAAATAAAAAAATATAATAAGAAAAACAAAGCAAATCTCTGTTATTAAAAGCTAGTAAATTTACAAAACAATTTTTTTAAATACAATAGAGAGAACTAGAAAATAGGAAGTTAGTGTTTCTAAGATTGTTGAAAGAAATATGCTGAATTATAAGAAATATCAATAGTTAAAATGGCAGTTGTCTAAAGAGCAAATCTCTAAGGCAAACGAACAGAAAAGATATCTTAAATGTGTTAAAAGGTTTATCTTGTTTCAGAAGGAGTTGTAACAGGCAAAGAACATACCAGTCGGCTGAGAAACTCCTTTCATACCATCTCCTGCAGACTGGTTCTTTGGAGATCTGGTATGGAAAGGAGGTGGACCAGTTTAGATGTATTGTGTTGGCTAGGATGCCCCCACCCAATAATAGGAAAGACGGTGGGCCCATTTAGATGTATTGTGTTGGGAAGGATGCTCCCCACCCAATCATGGGAAAGAAGGTGGGCCCGTGTAGATGTATTGTGTTGGGAAGGATGCTCCCCACCCAATCATGGGAAAGAAGGTGGGCCCGTGTAGATGTATTGTGTTGGGAAGGATGCTCCCCACCCAATCATGAGAAGGGGTGGATTAATTTATATGTATTGTGTTTATTAAGATGTTCCCCAGTCTACCATGGGAAAAAACGATGGACAACTTTATATGTACTGTATCTGCTAAGATGTCCCTCCCCCAAACATGGGAAAGAAGGTGGATCAGCCCGGACATCTACAGTTAAAAATGTCATTTTACACCCAGCGTCGTGACCCGTACTTTCAAGATAGGAAAAAGAGTGTACCTAGTTATTTACACGTTATCCCACAAGTGCGTTCCTCCAAGAAGAGAAGTCACACTCCGAGGGCATCTTGTGGACACTTTCCGAGGACTGCTCATCTAGGTTCCCCCACCAAGTCAATATGAGCTTCTCAATGTGATTCCTGTTATTTTTAGGTAAGATATCGTGTCAAAGTTGATGTTTTCTTACACTGAAAATATATTTCCCATTGATACTTTACTCTCCTCACACTTCTGGTACTTCTTTTCTGTCAACTTTGAAGATTGTGTTCTACAGTAAATAGGAAGCCAGCTTCCAGCTTTGATAGTAGAGTATGTTTCAGTGAAGCGTTGTGCTTGTTTATTTACATGCTACAACGCAGATGAACCATTGTTGAAACGTGCGGTAGATGAGAATTTCAAGGCTAGTGGAACCAAAAATATTTTCGCATATTTAAGGCTGCACTGAACAATAATAGCTGTTATGTGAGAACAAAAAGATATTCTATCGAAAATAGTATGAAACTAGATATTTTAGACTATGTACAATCATCTGGTATAATCTTCTATGAGTATATAGTTTTAAATATTTTTCAAAACGATGCCTAAAAAAACATTTTGCGAATCTTATTACATTGTCCTTCCAAAATAAAGTTTGTGTCTGCCAATCAAACATTTCTAATACTCTGAATTCAACCAATTAATGTGGCAGACAAACAGAAATATCTTTTCTCCTTCGTTTCTTCTTATAGTTTCCATTAACACTTGAACCAGTAATTTCAAGTTATCTCAGATAATTATGCTGCAGTATATTTGGTAGAATTCTGTAAATCAAAACAAACCATTAACTATGAATACAACTATGTACACAAAACTCAACATTTTACATGACAAATAATGATGTAATAATATCTGAAATCAATATTTAAATATAATCAGGACTAGTAACTTTATATCGAGTACAAAATATCTGAATAAAAATATTAGTAAATAATTTGTTGAAAAATATATTGTAAAATAAACATTTTTCCAAATATATCATCAAATAAAATTAAATTATATTATGTGTGTGTCATTTCTGTAGCAAAGCCATATCTGGCTATCTGTTGTGTTAACTGAGAATAATTTTAACCTTGATTTTAATGTTGTAACTCTGTACAATAAGTGCTGTACCATATGGGGAATGAATTATATTAAAATATATAAAGCATTATACTTGTTATATAATGGTAACCAAATGCTAGGATTAAATGTGTTCAAATTATCTGTATGTAACTGGAACCTAAAGTTGGTAAACATCTCAGATAGAATACGAAACAGAATTTTTCAAACAATCCGTTTTAAAGTTCTCTTTATCTCTTTGTGTTTAGTGTTTCAACAAATGACTTTAATGTCCTTAAAAATAAAATTAATTGTTCATCAGACAAAATTCTATATTAATTTATTTTGTTGTTATTAATCAAACTTTCTGAACCTATATTCCTTATACCAACAACTACAAGTAGTAATGATTGAGTATTTCAGTCATGTTAAGAACCACTCAACAATAACATACCGTTATGCCACATGTTGATGTGTGAATCAGTGTTATTAATTCATAACAAGTTGGTGTAGCTTTTCACTCTCAACATAAACAGGAGACAGATGAACGGATGGACAGACACCACGGTTCACAATATGTTGTATAAAACTTAGTATATAACGTTCTCTGTCCAATCTGGATGGGATTTCCTTTTTTCTTTGTAACTTAACACTGAATGGATGTCACAAAATTATAAATTACAAAGTATTTCTGAGTAAAACTGTTCATACAGTCTTAGAATTATTTCTTGCTTACAGTTTAATATTAAATATAAAGGTGTGCACTCTACATCTGAAAGTTACTCACAAGTCGTGGTCGTTGTTCAGCTCAAATTCTGTATCATCATAAAAAGGTAAGATAAAAAGATTGCAGTAAGTAAACCACTAAGAAAATTGTACGAAAAACATGACTATGCGAAGAAATGAAAATTAGTTAACAACTACAATCGTAGGATTTGGAGTCAAAAATCAATAGGTTGGTTGTCTACTGGAGAAACTCGTTCACATTTAAACAAACATGAAAGTCTGGATTGGTTTTAATTCTTGATGTATACTGAATGAATGATTCATAATTATAAAGTCTAAAGTATTTATGAATAAAGCTGTTAGTATACATTTATAATTATGTTTTACTTAAAGATTAAAATATGATATGTGGGTGTGCACTCAACATGTGAAAGGTGCTTACAAGTTGGTGTTGGATAAAAAAAACAACAGTTAAGTTAAAAATAGGATAAAAAATACAGATCAATATGGTGATAAGTAACCGCTTTTTATAACTCACAAATTATGTTTGAGTTCCAGATTAAGTTTAATCCCATATCATACACAAGGGAATTCTTCTGACTAAAGACATCCAAATTTATCTTTGTTCATGAGTTGTCCATATTTTCACCCAAGAAAACTGCATGGCCTGATGCACTGACAAAGCCGAACGCCATCTAGTAGTAAGAACTAATAAAATATGGGATTGTTCATGAAAACAACAGAGAAATGTTCGGTGACTCATGGTTTTCGTTTACACGCCAACATAGTGAAGAAACAGGACACGAACTATAAAATATAAATATTCTTTATAGGAATGACACTGATCTGGAATTGGTACTTAAAGAAACCATGCACATCAAACAACTTTAACCAACACCAAATATCATGTTGTCTTCATTCAAATCGTTCCATTTAAAACATGTAGATTTTTTTTATTTTTAGTGATTAACTTTCTATATATTTCTATATATATATTTGATTATATCTTTTTTTATTGATATAATTTATAAATACAGTTATAAGAAATGGAGTTTAAAATTTATTTTTTTCAATAAACGGTACCACATTTAACAGATAATAAAATATAGTGTATATTAGAATAGTCCGAAAACCTTTCCCATGCAGTACTTGTCGTAAAAAGATTCTCTCATTTTTTTTATAGAAAATGTTCAATTTTTCTAAACTTTTCAACACGACGTTATTGAAAACAGACCAGTATTTGCTAACATTAATTACTAGGCTTCTCACTGGTTGTGGAGTAAAGTGAATGTTACTTACTAATTGTCTAACTTTTGTTTCTTATTTTAAGAATTTAATTCAGATGTATAAAATGTTTCCATGGGAATATACAATTAAAATATTTATAGAAAACTTTATACCTACAAATTGTGCTGGACGAAGTACCCATGAACAGCAGTGTGAGAAACTTTCTTCCATAAAATTTTTTCTTCGCACAGTTCGGTTCTCATTTTAATATCTTGTCTCCTTAGTTACTATACGTGGCCGCTCTTTCAGCCGTTGAGGTGTCATTATGTGACCTTCAATAACACTATTCGTAAGTAAAGGAGTAGCCCAAGATTAGGCAGTGGTTGGTGATGACCACTTCAGATGTTACACTGAGTTAGTTTGTCGGTAAATAATTTGACTTAAGTTTAAGTAATGATAATTTCCCACTGTTGTTCTTTTAGTTAGTTCAGGAGGCTTAAGAATTATAGCCAGATATTTGTGGTTATACATACATTGACATACCAGAGAAATGATTAATAAATATTCTGTCAGACAGTTTTCGAACTGTCCCCCCCTCCGCTGGTAAAGCGGTAAGTCTAGGATTTACAACGCTAAATTCAGGGATTCTATTTCCCTCAGCGGACTCAGCAGATAGCCCGATGTGGCTTTGCTATAAGAAAACACACACACAAACTTACGAACTGTGTAAGATACAGAAATAATAGTAACTGGACGGACCGTAAGGTTTAATATCCAGCACTGTCAAGGACTTGGAAGCGATGTGAAAATAACAGATTTATGGCCAGTAAGAACCACACCCACATTTTTCTGCTTTCCCCGTTCATATAAAATCAGACTTGAAATACTTACTTGGAGGACGGCAACAAGGCGTTAGTTACCATGTGCTCCCTCTGTAGGTGAGTATCTTCATGAGGACTGATGCAGAAGATAAGTGATTCCGAGTAAACGGAAAAGAAGCGCAGTAGCTTTGATGACTTTCCTATAAAAACAGTTATTTATTCTCTTCTGACATTTATTTTCCTTTGGAAAGCTGTTTACATTTCTTTCCAATAAAATCCCTAATACGTTTCGTGGACTTTTGTTTCTAGTGATTCTACGACTAATTTTTATTTTATAGATATTGAAAACTCCGGTAAATCCTTTAAGCTCTATCTATTTATTTTAATATTTAATCTTGTATAACAGTCACAGCCTCATATAACTTTTACTGTTATGAGTTAATGTCTTTTTTTAAGAATACACAGTTCTATAAATAACTCAACATCTGGGAAATCTGATGTTTTGAAGTACATTAAAAGGTTAAGCTATTGGTTAAAATAAAACAAAACAAACCTGAAACTGTTTACAGTTTTATTATCAATGTTCAGATGTGAAATATGTTGAGGAGTGGTAATTGAAGTAATCAATAAAATTCTTAACAATGCCAAACAGGACAAACACCAGAACGTTTTTGAATTTCTATGTTACTACTTTTAGAAAGATAGAATTACTTATAAAGTAAAAAATACAACAAATACTTCACTAAATATACTGATATTTTCCTATAGTTTTCTAGATACTCATGTTTATTTTTCTTCAAATTTTAAAATAGTTTTTACCATCGCTGAGCTTGTTATTAAATCAGACAACCACTAATATCTACCTGACATGCGCAGTTTCTGAGGAATTGTCCATCCGTGGCTTCGTCATCAACATTCGTACAACGTTGACTGAGAAGACAGTGTTACCCTAAAAAAATAACAATCAACATTTCTATTTAAATTCTCGTCCGTCTACATCTATGTACATACATATATATATGTGTATGTATAAATACATTTATCATAGTAAATGGAGCGAGAAAGTGTATGAGAACCTACGTAAATTATTTATATATACATCAACTTGTAGTGATTTGAGTCGAGGAACCTTATGGTATATGATGAGTTATACACCAGCAAATAGTACAAAATAGTAGACCAAGACTTGGCGGTTGGTTGCGATGACTACTTGACTTCCATCTGGTCTTTCTGCTACATTATGGCTGACTAGCGCAAATAGCCCACGTGTAGCAGTGACTAAAGACAAATTGTAAGATTGTGTGATACTCTAGAGTAAGGGTGTTGCATGAGTTTTGGTTTTCTATGTTTGTATAGTAAGTGTTCTGCTAAGAACAATTTAACAATAACAAACCGTTATGTCACATTTTAAATTCTGATACATAGTGTTATTAATTCATAACAAGTTAGTGTAGAATATCCTGTTTGTTGTTAACATTCATTATTCATACCTGTTATACTGTTATCTAAAAAGTTAATGTTGTACTTTGACTTCATCCATAGCTTTTCACAGTCAACATGAGAAGTGAAGCCGTTATAAACAGGAGACAGATGAACTGATGGACAGACACCACGGTTCACAGTATGTATAAAACAAGTAGTACATAATGTTCTCTGTCCAATCAAATATTGTCTACAGCTGCTTTCAAAGTCAGTCTTCACTGATTGGTGATTAGATCGAATTCAGTAACATCATAAAAAGGTGAGATAAAAAGTCTGTAAAAAGTAAACCTCTTAGAAAATTGTACGTAAAACGAGGCTTGAGTATTTACTATGTCAAGAAATGAGAATTAGATAACAAATACAACAACAGAATTTGGGATTAGAAGTTAAAAAAACAATAGGTAAATTGTCTATTGTTAAAAATACGCCCATAGGCTCTGGGATTAAGGGTTAAAAACAACAGGTAAATTGTATACTGGGGAATCTTGTCAGACTTCACATATAAAGAAACATGAAAGTTTCGATTGGTTTCTCACATCTCACAAAATTATAAAGTCTATAGTATATGTGAGTAAAATTGTTCGTACAGATTCATAATTATTATTTAAAGTTGTATGTTGTACAGATGTACCAGTGAAGTAGTCAACTGGGCATGTATGATGTTCAGTTGTACAGGGTAATTTAGTGAATCAAGTATCTATGATGTTCAGTTGTACAGGGTAATTTAGTGAACCAGGTATCTATGTTGTTCAGTTGTACAGGGTAATTTAGTGAACCAGGTATCTATGTTGTTCAGTTGTACAGGGTAATTTAGTGAACCAGGTATCTATGTTGTTCAGTTGTACAGGGTAATTTAGTGAACCAGGTGTCTATGTTGTTCAGTTGTACAGGGTAATTTAGTGAACCAGGTATATTTGTTGTTCAGTTGTACAGAGTAATTTAGTGAACCAGGTATCTATGTTGTTCAGTTGTACAGGGTAATTTAGTGAACCAGACATGTATGTTGTTAAGTGGTATCAGTAAAGTAATCAACACGATATGTATATTTTACAGATGCTTAAGTACTCAATCAGACATGTATGTTGTTTTGATGTACCAGGGGGGAGACCTTCTCGTGGTTTATGACGCTTCCATACACGACACTGCAGATAGCAGTTTGCCCTTGTTTTGACAGTACAATAAGCATGTTTTGTTTCATCAATGGTTGAATAACTTTCCTTATCTGTTTCTGTATTTAATTAATTCAAACACTAAATATTAAAAATGTGTTGGTAAAAGAGTAACATACGAGTACTTACCATGAAGAACTCGAGAGGACTGTATCGATACGACTTGTGTATCTGTATGAAATTTGGCAAACTTTCAGTACACATAATATATATTTGTGCTGACATTTAGTGAATCAATAAAGAGGTGCACTGAGTAGAACATGTTGTCTTCATTTGTTTGGTAAACATGTTACCTGCAAAGTAAAACTTACTTTGTATGTAATACTATTAAACAACATAACAAATTAACAATGACAGAATGGACAGACAAATATTACGACAGTGGTTTTGAAGCGTGTGTCGCGGACACCTGTGAACATCGATCAAGCAAGCTCCTTTCGGCTGTGATCTGTCCAGCAGTGTATTGTAAGTACAAACAATGCATTCCCGATGCTTAGTCACAGGGTTGAGTGCCCCAAGTAAAAATTTCAGTATGCCCGCGAGGGCAGATCAGGATGTAAATTAGGCTTTTCTGCTAGCTATAGGTCAACTAAAATTGGGGGAAGACCTTATCGTGGTTTATGTTGTTTCTATACAGGACACTGCAGATAGCAGTTTACCCTTGTTTTGACAGTAAAATAACCATGTTCTATTACACCAATGGTTGAATAACTTTCCGTATCTGTTTCTCCTGTATCCGTGTTTTCTCCCGTCCCTAAGACATGTGTCCGGCAACGGTCACTTGCAAACTCTCTCTTTCTTTACCTGAGGATGACCTAGGAAGGTCAAATCGTTTTTCTCTCCTCATTAAAAGTGTTAGTACGCATACCAGCCATTCTGATATACAATACATGTGTTAGTACCCGTATCAGCCATTCTGATACACAATACAAGTGTTAGTACCCATACAAGTAATTCTGATACACAATACAAGTGTTAGCACCCATACCAGCCATTCTGATACACAATACAAGTGTTAGTACCCATACCAGCCATTCTGATACACAATACAAGTGTTAGTACCCATACCAGACATTCTGATACACAATACAAGTGTTAGTACCCATACCAGCCATTCTGATACACAGTACAAGTGTTAGTACCCATACCAGCCATTATGATACACAATACAAGTGTTAGTACCCATACCAGCCATTGTAATATACAATACATGTGTTAGTACCCATACCAGCCATTCTGATATACAATACAAGTGTTAGAACCCATACCAGACATTCTGATATGCAATGCAAGTGTTAGTACCCATACCAGCCATTATGATATACAATACAAGTGTTAGTACCCATACCAGCCATTCTGGTACACAATACATGTGTTAGTACGAATACCAGCCATTCTGATAAACATTTTTATCTGAAGTGGGTTTCTCGTCATCAAGATTTTTTTTGCTTTAAATACTGAATCTGTAAAATATTGAAAACTTTATCTCTGTTCCCTTCTGTTGTATTATTTCTTCATCTTCAATATAGTTATACTATTAATCATCAACCTTGAAATTTGCTTTCTTGCAGAAACATTCTTCGAAACGTGAATCCAAAGTTTCTACACTTTAAAGAACCAAACCGACATGTTCAAAAGTCGTTAGATTTGCAGATTTGTCTGAAGAGACTATTGCTTTGTTTTACATAGGGCTGAAGCTACACGAGAGCTATCAACGTTAGTCGTCCGAAATTTAGCAGTGAAAGAATAGAGGTACCTAGTCATCACCATCCACTAACCACTCTTTCACAAACGAATATTGAGACTGACCCTAACAATGTTCTCCCTCACCCCACACATATCATAAAGGGTGAGCATGTTTTGTGGAGTTGGAACAAGAATTTCAAACAAAGCATCAACAGAACATAAATTTTACTGAAACAGTTCAAAGTGTTCTGTACTAACCTTAGAATCGTTGATACCAGCGTTGATTACACCGATGTACTGAACAAGTGGAACTAATAGAACGAAGACAAATTGTTCAGTGTGAACATGTCCAAAATTTGAAGCTTAATTGACTGAGTAACAACATTTATTCCTTGTTTCATCCTGACGACCAGGTTGTTAACCTATGTAAATAAAACATAAATAACCAGTGTAAATCAGTGCTAGCTAAAGGTCTTCAGTTCTCTCTTCCACCACGTAAACTCTATGTACCTAACATAGTTTACACTTTTAAATCACAATACAGATACCCAAAGGACCTTCTTACGAAAGATAAATAACTCTTTATCGACTAACATTTTCATGACGAAAATAAAGAACTCTGCCTTTTCTACTTATGATTTTATCCCTAATGTTCGTCCTTACCGTTTAAGCCCTGAAGAAATATTTTAAAAGAACTGTCGTTAAATAAAAATATTTATGTTACATCGTCCGATAATAACATTGTTATTCTTAACTAAAATAATTACTTGATCAAAATGGTGGTCTTTAAACCAACAAATTGTACTGGTCGAAATACCCGTGGAATAGGAGGTGGGTAATATTTTGCTATAAAATTTTGTTATTTCTTCTCAAAGTCGGCTTTTATTTTAATGTCTGGTCTCCATAGTTACTATATGCAAATATTCAGTAATTTTGTGGTTCAACTTTATTGTTGTCTTTCATCACAGTTTGTACTGGTTTCAAGTGTAACTATACTCTTGAATCAATTGTTATGAAATGACGTAAGCCAAAGAGAAGGAAATGATATAAAAAATAAAATTGATAAGTGAGGGGAAGCAATGGGAAAACTCAGATATTCAAAGTTGAGTGATGAAAACGAAATGTTATCCACATTTTATAAAGAAATTGTGACTAGATTGTAAATAAAGGGTGTTTTTTTCGCGATCACGTGTGTGACGATTTGTCGGTGTGGATCTCAGAACAGCAAGTCTTAAATGTAACAAGTTTTTTTGTCGTCTGTAGATTTATTTTGTACAAACAACTTTAACCTTTTATATATATTTATTCATATCCACTATATGCATGTATTATATAAAATATAAAAATAGAGAGAACCACAAATATTTTAAGATTATATTAAAGTAAACAGATTCTGCTAAGAAACAAGCATTTAATGTTTAAAGGTATACACGTTTACTAACAGTGATTAAAACAAACTGTTAGATTGTGTGATACTCGTGGTTTTTTAAACTATACTTCTTGGAGCCCTTGAAATTAACGTATTTCTCATTTACTTTCTATGTTTTAAGAAATACAACAAAAATGTAAACATTAATGAATAAATAGTAAAATGCATGTGTACATTATACAGTAATGTACGGTAGCCGAAATAGTGTAGTTTTGTAGGCAAATACGAAGTTAGGCCTACTGCATTTGTGTTATTATCTAAACTAAGGTAAATTTAACACCGCATTCAAAACTTGACAACTTTAAAACAAGAGAACTAAATTTTATGAGCAAGTGCACAAATAACACCTTCATACATATATGCTGCGAAATTCGACAGACATAAAAGAATGAGCAGTAGCACTGAACACCTGCGATCTCAGATCCTACAACAATGGTTCCCAACCTTTTTTATGGCCCGCACCTCTAAAAAATTTTAATGTTCTCGCACCCCTCACAGTAATTATTTATTTAAGAATAAAGGTGAAGGTGGTCAAAACAAATTTTTATAATCAGTTTTAATGATATATAAACAAAAACGAAACATTTGGAAAAGAAAAAAAATATTTCGCGGGTTCGCATCCCCGTTGCGCCAAACATGCTCACCCTTTCAGCCATGGGGGCGTTATAATGTAACGATCATTCCCACTATTCGTTGGTAAAAAGAGTAGCCCAAGAGTTGGCGGTGAGTGATGACGACTAGCTGCCTTCCCTCTAGTCTTACACTACAAAATTAGGGACGGCTAGCACAGATAGCCCTCGGGTAGCTTTGTGCGAAATTCTAAAACAAACAAAGAAACATCATTACAATTTATGATAATGGTTGTCACAAATAAATGATTTATTTATATAAATTTTACAAACTCACAAATAATTTAGTCTCTCTTTGGTTCAGAATTGAATATTGTATCGATGATTCAGGTCCACAATTAGCGAATTAATTCTGACTTGATGTTGTTATACCTTGCTCAAGTTAACTTGCCCTTTATTCTTAGCTGTTTTTGCACCACTTACAAGGTAACTTTTACCGACGAAGATATTTAATGTCCTCTAAGAAATACTAACGTCATAAGTTAATTCACTTATGTTAAATGGATTGTAATGTTCGAAATCTATAAATATTCCTGGTACAATTCTGTGGTTTTACGACGTTGATCACATTACAGCTTACGAAGCTCATAGTATACTGACTCTAGCGACCAAACAACATACTATTTTTTCCCGCGCTTTTGCGATAGCTTTTATAGCTCATAGTTTCTAGAAAGTTCGGTAGACAACAATTGTTGATTTATGCTCCACCAATCAACATACTATTTTTTCCCGCGTTTTTGCGATAGCTTTTACAGCTCATAGTTTCTAGAAAGTTCGGTAGACAACAATACTGTCAATCACTGATTATTACACACGTCATACATTGTTGATTTATGCTCGACCAAACAACATACTATTTTTTCCCGTGTCTTGTGATAGCTTTTATAGCTCATAGTTTCTAGAAAGTTCGGTAGACAACAATACTGTCAATCACTGATTATTACACACGTCATACATTGTTGATTCTTATGCTCGAAAATCTTCTAAATATTTAGAAACAGTTGGGACATGCGCAATACACATTTACAAATGTGCGTTACGTTTATTAAACTTAAATAAATGTATAATAGTAAATCCGTAACGCGATGGATAAATTTTAATGTCAGAGAAAAGGAGAGCTGGTGAGTAAAAGTGGCTCACAGAACTGTTATTGCAGTGGTTCTCAACCTTTTTGTATGTTTCAAGAAATCATTCTCTTCTTTAAGGTCGATTCCTGACAGTGTTTCGAACTCTTTGGCTGACATGTTGTAGATAACTAGTTTTTCTTCGTAGTCAATGTGGAGCCCAAGACGTTACCAAAGATGTGGGAAATGGCTTGTGTCCATAAAAACTTTAAACACAATACAATAATACTACGAAATACTTAACAACTATAGTTACCTAATAAACGGTAAGATTAAACTTTCACTGAATATCAAAATCAATACTCATGAATAAACTAACTTTCATTTAAACAAAACTATTTCTTAAATAAATTTGTCCCGACGAAAGTTTCGAAATTATTCAACTGAAACTTAGGTTTAACGTTGAAAATATGCCTCTTTTTTAGAGTAAATTGGTAGACATCACGAAAAACCATGAGGTTTTAAAAGTCTCGTTGTAAAAAAGGGTTTCATATGCTCAATAATTACAGTGGTCAACACATTCAACAAACATTGATATTTTTTCTCACAGAATTCATTTGACTAACGTACAATAACGTTCTCCATTTTTTAAACTGTTTTGACCACTTTTGTATTTACATGTTTTAACTCTCTGGTGTAGTATTTATCTATTATATACAAATGAAAATGTTGTTCTAAATGTCTGTTCATAGATCCTACACAGTCTCCTGTGTATATATGTTTCTACTTAACAACAAACAAATCAACTAACTACTCACAGGACCAATGGTTAACAATTTTGTTGGAAGAAAGTCTTCTTTTATGAGCTAGAAACATCAAACAAGACCAGCACCAATGAAAATAGGTATAACATATGAAAGATAAAGACCACTATCGACACATAGTTGTGCTGCGTATTGACACTGCTAGAACCCTGGTTTTGATACCTGTGGTGAGCAGAGCACACATATAGATCTTTATGCTTAAATATAAAACAAAAGATAAAAGTGAAACGCAATTGAATCCATTCTTGGAAATTTTGCTTCAGTTCATATTAAACAGTCAACGTACCAACAAAGTTTTGAATTCCTCAAAATCTATTATAAATAGGTAACCAGGAACAGGGCTCATAAACCGTGGAAGATAACGATATTTACTTTCTGATCTTATATTTCTCAGACAGCTCATAATCTAGAACTCTCAACTATTTTACATCAACATAGAATGAGGAATAGCAGGATAACATTTACGTAACTTTCAAAATAATGTAATTACATTTTTTTAAAGTAAATGTTTCTGTGAATATAAACCTAAAATTTGTGTCAGAAAGAATTTACCTAAAATAGTTATTGTTTATTTAAATACAAGGGTTTTATTTCCATAGTGTGCTTCGACTTTGGAAGCAGTATTTTTAACATAAGAAAACAGAGTACCTGCTAACATTTCATGGCTTTAACGTTTCACTTAACTAAAACTAGAATCTCAATCATCTCTTAAATAACACTTTGACTTTATATTTGTATTTGATATGGCTGTTTAGTAGGCATTTAAATGCTCTATGCTGATAAAAAGAAAATAATGTGTACATTCGATACGACAGAAAAGTAATTTCTAACGCCAAAAATAACTAAGAAATAATTTAAATAAACGTACCCACTAAACTGTGGTGTTTCCATGTAAGATCGTTACTATTACTATTTGTAAAGCGATACCGTGGATCAAATGAAAAGAAATAATCTGTGCAAATTTCAATGTGTATTATTGTGCTTATTATAAATCATACTTTCACAATCTAAAACTGATTCGATTAAAAGATTTTTTTTAAATCATTAAATATTAACTCACCAAATAAATTGAATAATAACTCTTAAACTAAACAGTTTTGTATATCCAAAAAATATTAATTACTAATTTGAAATCATTCTTTCCACAACTTGTGTGTCTACAGTGAAGTTATAATTTATAAAGCTTCTGTAATAAATAATCATTTTCTTGAAACAAACATGGATTTTTAAAGCGATAAAACAGGCAATTTTTAAATACTCTATAACTTTTTATTTTCTATTTACATACATTTTATTTTAATTTTTTTTATCGATGTGAAGTTTATGAAAGTCCGGGACAAGAAAACATAAATCGAGAGTCATTGTCTCTTATTAGTGAAGAAAATCGTCCGATCATAGAAGTTCTTCTGTTGTTGTCTTGCATCTGGCTTTCTAATTCGGTTAAACACTAGTCAAAAAATTCTTGTGGATCTAACTATGTTTCAGGAGCTTACGTTTCTCAATTTGTCTGTCGACTCTAGTCCTCAGAACCCTCTGACTCTGATGATTTTTTTTCGTTAAACAAATCTCGCAGTTCTTTGAAGTAAAGAGGTCTCATTGATTTATATTTCGTAAATTTGTTGTGACGTCTACAACGTGAAGGTACCTTCTTCCTTTCAGTTAACAGAATTTCCGATATATATGAGATAATTGGTTTATACATGTATTTATGAGGCTGTGTTGTTATAAAATATTTGGCATGTGATCCTTCAAGACTTGTGATAATGTTTGTTATTTCACTTGAGGCATTGGTATTTTGGATGTCCTTCCTATTGGTGAAAACATTCGCCTTTGTTTCTTTCTAAAAATAACAAGAATCAGGATAGGTTGATGTTAGTTATCATTATATAGAAATTAACTCTTGAAAATTAATACAATGAAACTACCGATAACTGGGCTATATAAATTTAGTGGATATCAATTCAAATACGTTTTCGAACAACACTTTTTTTGAAATATCCAAATTTTGAGCAAACTAATTGACTCTATAAATTGATTTCTAATAAGTAAAAAGGGAAGGGAATGTTTATCTTGTGCATGTCGAAATATTTACAACTTTACTTCGGAAGAAAACTCTGTAGAAAGTACGATATGTCTCTAGTACTAAACAGAACAAAATGTGAACAATTACTAACAAGCGTTATTAGAAATTTGAGAATTTCAAAAATAATCAAACTAAAAAAGAAATTGAAATAAAAAACGTTGGTACCAACAACTATACTTTTAAGAATGATAAATTGCGTGATGTATATTTTAATTTAGTTGCTGCAATTATCGAGAATTTTACTCTACGTTGTTTTGTTGGGTTTTTTTTATCAGAGAACTTCAAAACGGACAGTCTGTGTCTGCTCACCATGAGCATTAATACCAGACTTTTAGAGATATTAGTGTTCGGTCCTATTACTGGGCTCCACCAGATGTCCTTAATCTATGGGTGCCTTTGTATTTAAAATTCGAATATTTTAATATTTGTTTGGAAACAGTTTAATATCGAGATGGCGCTGCGAAATTCATCAATATCGATTTGAACTAAAGCGCAAAAAAAGAATACAAACACGACAATAATGATGCTTCATAAAAGTAAAATAAAATACATTTTTAACTCTATGTGGTGCGTAAATGAGTCCAGTGTTTTTAATTAGAAAGTTTCTAGCTAGCATAAATGTAAACTTGTTAGAGAATTTCTATTGTTTAAAATTTTGGCATGACGAAAGGGGTGTTTGAACATCAGATAAGATACATCAAAGTTCTACAGTTATCCAAGCAAAGAAAATTTGGCTAATGCCGGTTTGTTAAACAGCAAAAGAAAATAAGCAAATATAAATGTCCCGGCATGGCCAGGTGGTTAAGGCGCTCGGCTCGTAATTCGAAGGTCGTGGGTTCGAATCCTCGTCACACCGAACATGCTCGCCCTTTCAGCCGTGGGAGCATTATAATGTGACGGTCAATCCCACTATTCGTTGGCAAAAGAATAGCTCAAGAGTTGGCGGTGGGTGGTGATGACTAGCAGCTGCCTTCCCTCTAGTCTTACACAACTAAATTAGCAGTTGTAGTATATGAAGGATGGAAGTCCTCACATTATACATCATACGTATATATGTCTCTCTACTACTAAATGGAATGAGTACAACCCAACTTTACGAGGTAATGACTCATAAACAAAGTCATGCAGTACAAATCTATAGAATAAACATTTATTAAAGGTTTGGAGACGGCTTGAATGGTAATGAAGAATATAATGGTATTATATATAATGAATATAATAGTATATAATGGTATTATATACTAGCGCAAGTGCTAGTCCCTTGGACGGAATTTACGTAACTTCATAATTAATGAAAAGTTATCTAACGACATGAATAATTGTCTCCCTTATATGTGACCAGATCAATGAAAACCATGAGATAAAATACTGATAAAACGCCTTCCTTTCCCCGTAGCGGGCTTAGAACCATAATTTGAAACAGCTTCTATCCAAGTGGAACCGTTTTAAAATGGTCATATTAGAAGCATCTTTCATATATCTTCCCAAATGTTAATACAGTAGAAAATATGTAATTTTACAGTTTTGTTGTTCATACATTTCACTTTATACTTTGAGTACACAGATTAACAAGAATATCAGGTTATACTTTTGTTGCTAAGCGACATGGCATAAAGTTGTTGTTGTATACCTATACCAAGTTAAGATTAATCTGTAACTGTGTCAATAACTGTGAAAACACATGACTCACAAAAAGAGTCAATAGAGTACAACAATTTCCAAAATGTTTTGAGATGGCTGCAATGATAAAGAAGAAACCTGTATTACATGTATATATCTACACACAACGTCTCTAGAAGCTGTTATCAAGTATCCATTTAAACCGACTGCAATTTCCTTCTAAAATCGATACCATTAAATTTAAACGTTTCTTATAAGGTGGAAGATTAGAGTGTCAAGTGTATAGCCTTAATACATTATATTTATAACGGTGTCTAAACTTCATGCAGAACACCAGCATAAAAATGTATAGAAAGTAAGTAAACATATGTGACTGAAGGTATATTACATTCTTGTTATGTTCGTCTATTT